>NC_141023.1:30186250-30366875 GCF_052040795.2 Danio rerio
ACATTAACCACCTTAAACACCTTCGGTACAATGAGAAGATACATCATTATAAGTACTCAAACAGCACTATAGGTAACAGCAGACACAGATTACTCTTATGCCCTGAAATAGTCTTCTTTCATCAAGTCTAGCCTGAAAAGTAGATTCTGGACAAAAACACCCGCTTAGACAGGAAGGCACCCCCTGACTGAAAATCTGAAAGAATTATGGTTGGTTGTTCTACATGTGATGTTTAAAGCTGCATGTAATGATCTAAAGATGTCACACACAGTAATCTGGTTTGCTACAGTGTTATTTCATTTAAAGGGTCACGAAACACCCAAAACACATTTTTTTTAGATGTTGACAGTTAAATATATGCCACACATTGCTAAAAGCACAATTAGGACACATATATTTAACTAAAAAGTGAAAATTGGAAGTTTTTGTGTTGTTTAGAGCAAATTTGTTTCTTTCGGTTTAAACAGAAATGTTAAAGCCACGTCAAAGCAATGAGATCATTGTGTAAAATCCAGCGTGGAGATACAAAGTGACGTCATTGAGCTTTCAGCACATCTATTCATTAATTCATAAGAAAGACTTGGTTCGTACCAATCAGCGCACTCTATTGTGAACGTGATGCAAATTCATTAATTTGCATGAAATAGCTTCGAAGACTCTTTTTACCTGTTACAGTGTTTAGAGAGACGCCACGTTGTGTTGCCAACTTTAATTAAAGAGAATTGTTCGGAGACATGGGTCATTGATGTTTCTCTTTTTAAATGTGCTGAAACAAAAGTTTTGTTTCCATTTTCCCACAATGAAAGCACAGCTCGCTAACACGCGACAAAAATATGTTCGAAATTAAAAAAATGTACCCGAGAGCTTGGTAAAATCCAGATTTGCCGCTCGTCTTCTTTTTAAAAAAGACGCAGTTCTAGTTCGTGTTGATTGTCCTGTCTCTACGCATTTGGTAAGTGTGTGATCAAAGTTCTCTGTTTATGTTTATTTAAACGGCAAAATTAGTATCATCAGCAGTATTTTTTTCAGTTTTTGAAGATATACCTTAGTCAAAATTATTTAGTTACTAAGTTTACAGTAATATCACTGTAATATTATGGACTGAAACTCCTCCACTTCCACAAAACTCTTCCCCTTTTCATGCAAACCCTCTTTCGTCACTCGACACTCCCACCCAAACAAAGCTGGACTCACCCACTTTCCTGACTTTTTTTTAAACTAGTGGTGTAAAAACACCCCGCTGAGACAGGAGGGGTTTCATGGCCCTTTAAATATTAGAGATGCACATATATTAAGTTTTGACTGAAAATAACTGCTAAGAATATTGGGGTCAGTAAGATTTTTAAATGTCTTTTTTTTTTTTTGGAAGAAGTTTGAAATGTTCAAAAAGGCTTTTGATTATTTTTTAAAACAAAGTTCAGTACAAACAGTGGAGTAACACAACATTTTATTTTACTGTTTGTTAAGGAATAATTTTAGATAGCCAGACTTTTAGCTTAATTGTCACTTGATCATTCAGAAGTTATTCTAATATGCTATTTTGGTGCTCAAGAAACATTTATTATTATGATATTTATGTTGAAAATGCTACTTAACATAGAAGAGCAGCAATTATTCTAAATGGTATGGTTTCATAACTATATATTAGTCTTTCCTCTCTGTATACATATTATGTTCACTCTTGCTAGAAGAAAATAATAACAACAAGATACTGTCCCCAAAAGTTTGAATAGTAGTGTTCATATATTAGACTACTAAACCAATGTCAATAAGACAGCCAACATATTGTCCATTCCTACTCATATTCTTAGCAATGACATATACTTCAATATAATAATCTGGCAAACATTTCCTAATGCGTTTGGTGTTGTATGTTTCTTTAGGGACTGGATAATGAACCCGTTCTCTCTGATTTCTATAAAGTGCATAGAAATGAACCCGTTTGACTTTAGTCAGTACTCACCATTACTAAATGTATAACCCACACACTAATCTGATTACTGAAATGCTAGAAACTGGGCTTAAGAGAGTGTTGATCTACAGTAGACACTGTGCCACAAGGGACAGTGAGCTGTGAGACTATTGTTTGGGCTGAAGAGAAGAGAGAAGGGTAAAAACATGCCTCAGTGGACTAGACAGGTGAGGACTGGTTCATAGGGGAAGGTTTATACAATGATTTGGATGACAGTAAGAAGACTTTTTGTAGCTGGTGGGAAACTGAAATGATTGAGCCTGATTGCCTTGATGTTACAGATGCCTGATTGGTAAGCTAAATGATTATAAGTCATGATGGCATCTTTTGCCAGCACATACTGCCCCTTTTTTGCTATGCCCACCATATTACTACAGCACTAAGGAACCAGTAAACCATAAGGGAAGTGCTATAGATTGAGGTTTAGGGTTAAAGCTAATAAGGGTTGCAGGTGGAGGATTGAGGGAGAAGGTGGGAGGCGGGGTGGGGGATATAAAGGTTGGTAGGGGACAGTTTTTGGGGGTTACCTGTAGTGGGGGTGCTGGTAGTGACAGTGTGGAACTTCTGAAAGAACAGTGAAAGAACATTCTTAATGCTGTCTCTCTCTCTCTTTCTTTCGTTTCCTCTGTAACTCTATGCCATCCAGTTCTAACTCTTCTGTCCATCAGTTTCTTCTTCTTTTCATTATTTGTTTCACTGTGATAGTTTACTCTGCCATTCACTCTCTCTTCTTCAATCCCTTTCCCTTCTGATTGTTTAAACTATTCCATTTAGCTCTTTCATCCTCTCTTGCATTTCTCTCATCTCTTCACTGTCATCTTTCTTTCTCTCTAAACCTTCTGGTTCTGTCCTCTAGCGCAGTGATTCCCAATCGAGGTAAGCAAACCCCAGGGGTTACATAAGCAGGGTGTGCTTAAAATGATTTTTTCTTTCTAAATGATTTAAAGAGAAATTAATCTTTAAATGTATTAAGTTCAAATATGAATGTAATTGTTTACTGTTCGGGATTTGCAATATGGGACAAAGATGACTTATTTCTAGCATTAAAACAATAAAAGTGTAATACAGATTTAATTTTTTATTTAAGTTTTTGTACATAAGAATGCTTCTTGTTTGTTTTAAGCAATAATAATGAATATTTTACCAAGATTTACAGAAGACTCTAAAATGTCATTCAGTTTAACAATAGTTCACATTTCAGACAATATTGTCAGGCATATTTGGAACAGGAATAATTTGAAGGAATATTAAAAGATTTTCCATCACAAAAAAATGCCACATTTTTTATTACATTTAGAAATATTAATTAAAAATATATAAATTATAAATAGTTAATAATATTATAATACTATATTTAACAGCATTACTTTGTTTACTGTAACGTTATTAATTGCAGCCTTAGCAAGCATAAAAAAACTTTGGAACGCTATTAAACATACAGTATAAATCACATACAAACATCTGACAGGCTTTCTGTGTCAATTGATTGAATAATAAAGCCTTGAGATCATTTCTGGTTTGTTCTAATAAAAGGGGGTCAGTAAAGTTTGGGAAACACTGCTCTAGGATTTTTAAAACATATTTTATTCTCTCATTTCCCCCATCTTACCCATCTCTTCCAGCTCTGATGTCATGGATTTGGAGCGCAGAGCGATAGCCGGTGTGCTCAGTCTTTTACTCTGCTGTGGGACTGTATGTGGAGAAAAAGAGTGAGACACCAATGTCATCATCATCTCACTTCTTTTTTTCCTATGCAGTATGAAATTCTATCCCTTACTTTTCTTTCTGACCCCTTCCTCCATATCAGGATTTCGAGTAACCATGACAACCTTGACCATGAGACTGTTACCGCCTTGCCTGATCATATTGACCACCTGCCTGTGTCCCACCTTAACCACATTCTGACCATTCACCTAGAGAAGAAACAGAGAAAACACACAGAGAGTCCTTGAGTAATGAGGACAATTCTAGAGAGACTCAAATAAGGAGGACCAGAAACAAAGGTCCATGATGTGGTTTTGCAGACACCTCTATAAGGAAGTCTCCCATTCGCAGACCAGCTCTCCAGGCCACGCCTCCCTCGTCGACAGACTCAAGGTACTGCAGTGCTGGAAAGGCTGGGGTGGGAGTGAACTCTTCTATAGGGGTCTGAGCTACAAAAAGAAACAGGACATTTATGTAATCAGTCGAGCGTGGATAACCAAAATGTTCTCAATTCATCATTCACACACCCTGGTGTTGTTCTAATACCATATGCTTGGTTTTTCAAAAACTAATTTCACCTCAGACAGACCTTTTTCTTAGTTGGATTTGGACATTCACTGCTGAATTAGATCATGTTCTGAAGTAGAAAGTAATTTAGTTCCTATAACAAAAATAATTTCCAGTGCCTGCGATGTAAACCACACCAAAAGCATGTTCTTCTGACCATAGTTCTACACTGTAAAAGATCCTGGTTGCCTTAAATTTTTAAACTGAATCAAGTTAACCTTATAAATCCATTGAACTTATAATATGTTAAACTGACTTTAAACAGCTCGCGTAACTTATATAATTAGGTTAGGCTGTCAGGACAAACTAATCACATAATTTTTATACAGTGTAGGAACTGTGGAAAAGTTCAATAGTATCTGGATGCAGCCTTTATGATGCAAGCGGAGATTGCATCCCTTAGAGATGCAATGTCAGACACAATGCACTCAATGGAGCTAGTGACGTCACTGTGACAAATAGGGTTGGGGGTGGGGTTAGGTGAGCCCATTCAAAAGCATGGCATGCAGCGCAGATTGCATCTGCACCAAGTCTGCAGCCAAACCCATCTTGAAAAGTTTCCTGAGTGTGAAAATCCCCATGATGTATCACATTGGACCATTTTGAGTCGAAGAAGGACATTTGTGGGGTTTTTCTGCGTGTGTGTGTGTGGTTGAAGGACCTACTGAATTTGAACAATGCCAGAATGAGTAATTTACAACTTAATTGGGGGAACTATCCAAGATTTAGAATACATGTCAAATCATGAATATGCATATAACAATGAACAAATTGATGAACGGTGATGAAAGTCAAATGTCCTAATTCCTATTTTGGGAAGCATTGTGTATGTGTATGTGTATGTGTGTGTGTGTGAGAGAGAGTGAGTGAGTGAGTGAGAAAGAATTTGAATGAATGTGAACTTTTATGCTGTATGTGAATAACTTAATGACTTTCAAGGGGGTTGAGAACATTTCTGCGAGTGGCTTCTGAGGCACAGTTAATTGTAGTTAAATGATGTTAAATTAACACAAATTAAATTTACACTACACAATTTTTTTTGCCACAGTTTTTTTTATAATATTAAAGTAGTTTCATCAAACAAATGGTTTTTTGGAATATGTTTTTGATGATCCTGTTAAATACCCATTGACAAATTTGTGATCTTGTTGCTGCAGTCACAATGAGTTTGACCATGTGCAATTTCCACAGCACTACAGAAGTTATGATATGACTGCAGCTTCTTTTGTAAAAAATTAAACAATGCAAACTGTAAGAAACCCAGTATAGTAGAAAATTCAGTCTAATCCACTTTCACTTTCTTTTTATCCTGCAACAAGGTCATGCCTTTAGGTATTGATCTTCTATTGGCATCGTGTATGGATTTGGCCAGTACAGTTTGTTACTTAAGGAATAAAGTGAAATGTTAACAATCATTTTATGGCACTGAATTCCTAATTTCTACCATGTGTATGCCTAGAAATGGAAATCAATTTAATTAAATCATTTACTGAAAAATGTAGTTCATTTAAGACCCACTCCAAATTTATTTTTCCTTTCTCTTTGGGGTTTAAAGTCTTATTTAATGACCCCCTTTTTTCTTACCCTTGGCTCCTCTCAGCACAAAGCCAAAACCTTCATTGTCTTTTTTCTGCAGGAGGACTGTCTTCTCCTTGATTATGTAGTCACTGAAAGAAAGAAAGAAAGAAAGAAAGTGGTGAAGTATAGAGCAGAAGTGAGAGAGAAAAAAAGAGGAGAGCTGGTAAATATCTCCATAGCATCAGTAAATCCTGAAAGATCTATTGAGTGAAGAACGTGATGAGAAGATGGTCAGAGGCCAGGGGAAATCTGAGTACAGTATATAAACGCATACATTACAAGACAGCTTGTATTGACCTTTAAAGGAAAAGTCAGCCTTCTTTTCAAGGCTGAAATTGTCATTTTAATGTTATTTAACAAAAAGGAAGCAAAGATCTCACACAATGTACTATGATCTGAACATTTCTGCTTAGGTCTACACAGTGAAGTTAAAGGTGCAGTAGGTGATTGTCTTCAGAAATATTTTTTGTTGTGCTGGTTAAAAGTCTCTTTACATTTCAATAGTAATGATTAAAGTAAATTATCTAAATGTATTAAAACAAATATTCGTCCAATACAAATTTGTCAGGTTGACAATTCCCTCAATTCTGATAAGTAGCCCAAACTGTCTGTCAACAAATGTAGATTTGTACATCTATGCATCCCTGTTCATGCAGACTGATTTTATGAATGGGTTATATGCACAGAAGTGTTGTTCAGCCACTGAAATCTTCCGGTGAAAGATTGATGTGACTATTTTCTATTTCATAATGGACCTTTTACAGCATTGATAATGTAGATTTTTATTTAGTTTGGCAACAAAACATAAGTATAAAACGCTATTCCACCTAGCCTGCTTTACTGAGGTAAAGTTGGTTTTATATTCTCATCACATTGGTTCATTTTTAAACAGTTACAGCCTGTGACACAGGTTCCCTATATTGTTTAAGAAAACTACTTTGAATATTCGGTCTGAAATAGCATGTAAGTATGGCTAAGTCCTGCACCCTGCAGGCCAAGCACCAGTCGTTTTAGAACAAATTGCAAGAGAGTGAAACCAGCAATGCTTGCATGCATGAAATTTTGCACATTATGACAAGTTCTGCTTGCTACACAACTGAAAACATGCTAGATATAATACAATTTATTGTTCGGAATTGTAGTATTATAAAGTACAAAATATAAAGTTGACAATTACATGATCTAGTGCAGGGGTGTCAAACTCAATTCCTGGAGGGCCGAAGCCCTGCACAGTTTAGTTCCAACCCTGCTCCAACACACTTACCTGTAGGTTTCAAACAAGCCTGAAGGACTCAATTAGTTTGATCAGGTGTGTTTAATTAGGGTTGGAACTAAACTGTGCAGAGCTTCGGCCCTTTTGGAACTGAGTTTGACACCTGTGATCTAGTGGTTCTCTGTCTTGTTTAAGGTGCGCATTCAGGAGACATGGCTTTGGTCAGCATGCAGGAAAAGGACTGTGTTCTCAAAGCTATTATGCTCACGGATAGCATTTTGGCAGATCACCACTGCACCTTTAATCTGTAAAATTACCAACCTAAAAAATAAAAAAAAAATAGTAATTGTATTATCAATTCTAAACCATATATCAAAAAAAATCCTAAGCTACTTTCACTTTCACAGTTACAACAAGATATTCATTTAAACATGAACCTTTTGAATGTAAACAATAAAGAACACAAGCACCAGAGCTCCTACAAAAATATAAAGCAGCACATTTGATAATAGAAGTAAAGCTTCAAGATCATGTTTATATTTAAAGTAAATTTGGCTCAATTGTTGATTTAATTTACCACTGTTTCAAATTATACAAATTAACATAATATTTTACTCTGATAGATTGTAAGTTGACATGACTAGAAAAGTTTATTTGATTAAAGTAAATAATATAAAACGACATACATTTTTACAGTTTATGATTTAATTATATACATCAATTTACATTTAGTCATTTAGCAGACGCAATGGCCAAAGTGACCTACAATTGAGGAGAAATTCAGCAATTCAACAAAAGGCAATACACACAAGAGGTGCTAATTAAACAAAGGAATCAACATTTAAATACAAGTCACAATATTACTGTTTATGCTAGGGCTGCACAATACTGAAAAACAAAATTGTAACATTTATTCATTCATAGCAATATATACTGTGAAATATGAAATATAAGTATTTCCATCAAATGATTTGTAAATAGTTTTTAACTGCTGAATAAAACTGGATACTTGCAATAGCTTTAATAAAACTCTACTTCTAAGTGAATAGCACTTGAGTCAGAGAATATCATAATAATTATTTGTGACATTTGCTAGAAATTTCTGACATTTGTTAAAGTAAATACTTTATCACAAGTGTTTAATGATTTAAAGGCCACATTCCCTCTATTTTGACCAATTCAGTTAGCCTATGACTATAAACTTACTCATTTTACACTTATCAGGGGCATATCATTTTAAACTGATCATTATATTTGTGTTGTGATTATTAATAAAGACAAAATACCAAAGATTATTACTAAAAATCCAAATTCTTTTATTTCTACAATTTGCAGACCAATTAAAATATGCACTGCTGGTTTCACAGTTTCAGGGATATTGTATAACGCAGTCCAATAAAAAAAAGATTTGAATTGAATGGTTGTGTAAATAGAACACATAGTGGTTGTGCAGATATCCTCAGATTTTTTTTAGCCTATTCAATCTTTTGATTTACTTATGACAATGTGTAAATATTAAATCAGTTTTTATCTTAATTTCAGTAATATTATTGAATAATTTGCAAATGTTTCCAAGATATATGTACATTTTTCAGCATAAATAGTAAACAGTAAACAAAATAGTTTCAGTAAACCCCAATTAAACCCCAATTTCTGAGTGAACATAAATAATATATTTTGATGCATTTGAGCAAAACAGATTTGTTATAGAGATATATTTAAAGAAATAACATTTTAGTTGCCAAACCTCTTTAGAAATAAATTACATTTAATACATTTAGATACATTTAAATTCAAGTTAAATATTTTCAAAAAATTGTATATATTTTTTTGTTTCTCTAGATTTATCATCTTTCACAAAATTAATGTCATATTTTTCTGTAACAAATACTGGGCTTCAGTACTGACTAATCTAATGTATATGCTCAAATATAACATTGTAAAGCATCTTATAGAAAATATTAATGTAAAAGATAGATTTGTGAGGGATGTACTTATGCTGAGAACTGTACAATTTATATTGCTATAGTTTTTTTTTGTCTTATTTTAAACCAAAACATTTGTTCTACATGGATTTGCATTGTAAAACTTAAATAAAAGTTAAAATAGTTCAAATCTGTTAAAAGATAAAATCTGTGGGAATAATCGTATGATTAGTGTGTCAACATGTTGCACTGTGGTGCTCACAGTGACCCAAGTTCGATTCCCAGCTCAAATTCCTTTGATCTTTCCCCTCTCTCTGCTCCCCATACTTTCCTGTCAATACACTCCATTGTACTGTCCAGTTAAAGAGTGAAAAACCCCTAAAAATAGTTATTAATAATAAATAATAAGAAATGTCTACAGATTCCATCTGGTCCTGCATATAGGCCATCAGTCTGTACACTTTCTCTTTCTGTAACACTGAAAGTTACATCCCGCTAGTCTCTTTCATTGACAGCAGAGCCCCAGTGCCCGACTCTACACGGCTTTGTTTACAGTACTCATGCTCTTACGCCAACAACCGTACTGGTGTTCAGAACACAATATCCCCATCCTTCAACTCAGTGTTGGGCAGACTAAACCAGCTGTATTCTCTCACTGGCCCAGGAAAGAGGAGGAACTAGAACCGATCCAAAGACACGACGACAGGTCAAACAGCACATGGTGATTCTCCTTCTCTAAACAGCATCACAACAACTCTTTGGCAGGAAACCAGTCATTTGAAGGCTGTCTGAAGTTCATCCATTGCATAAACCTCGACAACATCGTGCCAGTCATGAGTGTAGCTAAAATGGCCACACAGCAGTGGACGGGACAGTCATGGTGTCCTGTAGTTTAGGAAAAAGACTGCATATATTCATTTTGTTTACATGTGAACTGGGTAATATGTAGCTGTGCACAGCAAATGATATAGTATACGCACTTGGCAGCCATATTGAATAGATTTAGTCATTCGGTATGCCAATGAACACCACGAAGAGATCTCAACAACACGCCCAAGCATAATGTTTTCAAAATCAAATCACAGTGAGCAGCGCCGTACATCACTGGTCACAACAAGAATATACAAGAAGAATATACAAGAAAATATAGCATAATGGCAAAAGCCTGCTTGTTATGTCTGAGATCAGTTTGATTTTAATAGAATGTATGTATACATAAATAAATTACTTAAACAAAAATGTTAGTTTCTGCAAATATAATGTTTTTTTTTTTATAATTTATCAATGATACTTTTTGTGATAATATGTCATTTTTGTTAAAAGAAAGAGTAAGTGTGGCATTTATATACAGTTAAAGACAAAAACTCAAAGCCATCCTGTGGAATTTTAGTTGGGATGCTCTGATCAAGATTTTTGCAGTCGATACTGTCTACCAGTACCTTGTCATGGTGATCGGCCGATACTAAGTACCAATGCTGATGCTTTAAGCTTTATAATGCATAAAGCACTCTTTCCCTCTAAGTATGATACTTATGTGGAGATCTCACCTTAGGAGAATAAAGGAAGGATGCTGCATATAATCCCTTAAACATATCTCTTATAACCATTCATGGCATGGCCAGAAGCAGCTTTACAGGAGATAATAAACAGCAAAGATGTCAAAAAACAATGCAATTTTGAAAACACTTAAAATTATGAAAGAAGAATTTAATGTCTCAATCAAGAAAAAAGTTGAGTGCATATTTGATGCATAAAAAGTTAAAATGCACTCCTCTGAATCCGCTACTTACTAAAAGGAAATAGTTCTATAAACTACTGTTTATTGCAATAAGCAAACTACAAGGCTGCATGTACACTGCAGATCTTGATGGTCAATTCCGATTTTGTGCCTGTATCCAATTTTTTTGTTGACCTGCTTATATCATCTTTTAAATGTGACTTGTATCTGATTGGCTGCATTTACACAGCACAAGACAAAGGCACAATGACCAAAAAAAAAAAAAAAAAAGAGCAGGCGCTGACTGACAGGTGATAATAAAAAAGCTCCCTTTTCTCCATTGTTGTATTTAATCTGTTTGTTTATGACAGAAAATTTCTCATTTGGACATCTTCTTTTAATCTAGGCCTTTCTAAACCAGTAGGCATTTTTATGTAATGTCCATTGTGTGATTAATGCACGTGATGTATGCAATAGTTTAATATTAGTTTATATTTGTTATGTGGCGGATATTGTGCTCTCTTTCTTTCGTTAACATGCTTGAATACTTGTGCTACATGACAATATAAAAGCTGTTTTAGTCCTTGTGTATGAGATTTAGGGTTTGTGACTCTGCCGATGTCTGTTCCGATAAAAAAAAAAAAAATAAAAAAAAAATAACAAGAACTGAGTCTTTGACTATCTTTAAATGCATAATATAGACCATTTTGAGCTGGAAGCATACAAGGACCAATGGCATCACCACATTGAAATGTGAACAACAAAACAAATGTGTGGATTTGTTTTTACAAGATGAGCAATCTAACATCTAAAAAGTAAACTGAATGAATAATTGACTGTTGATGTTGCGTTTATTCATTAACACTCCTTAATGAGTAAATTAAATAAGTGCTTATTTCAGAAGGATTCACAACACGCAGAAATGATTCACAAATCTCCAGTCATTATATCACTCACTGTCATTAGCCACTGATCTGATATGTTTATGATTGTGTGAAGTCAATTATGCAGCTCATTCTTAATATGGTATAGGTTTCAGTGAGTTAGATGAGTCAGTTACTGTTAGTGAGTCAGTGTGGTTGGTCGTCCAACAGTGTCTCTGCCAGTCCATGAGTCATATGGCCAGTGACTTCATGAATCATGTGCTGCACGCCTTATACAATACAGCTCCAAACCCAAGCACTACAGGTGTGCATGTACAGCCCAAAGCCATAGACGTCTCCTCTCATCCAAATGTTTTGGGGTAATCTTCATGTGTTAAAGCATGGCTCGACAGAAAGGTCAGCGTAGAGCAATTTAGGCCAGTGTAGTGTAGTTATTCAGTGCCACAGTTTGTCAGCTCATACAGTTAAAGTTGTGCAAACAGAAAACAGCAAGCAAGCAAACAAAGTACACAGAGTCTACACAGACACACAACATTAGTGAGTAAACTGAAAGTATTGAACACAGTCTCAACACATGCCCCTGGCTACCCTGGGTCAAAAACAGCGAAAGTTAAGGGCCTGGACTGTGGAGGAAGATTGCAAAAATTGCACTGCTGAATTTTAATTCCACAAGCTTAACTTTCCAAATGCTGGATACATTTATTTGCTATAAAACATAGGAAAGGATTGGCAAACAAAAATAAACAAATGAAATGAATAGTTATGCTAAATTATGTTGAGCCTGCAAACACTGATAATACCATTTACACTTGCAGAAGAGGCTTTTAATCATTTTTTTCTCTATAAATTTTTATTTAAAAGAAATAACAACCAAAAAACACCATGTAGTAACATTTTCTTTAGATGGTCCTAGACAGTTTTTTTTGATTATATAAGTAACTACAGTTGAAGTTCCCCTGTTTATTTTCCCCAAAATTTCTGTTTAATGGAGAGGCGATTTTTTTCATGCACATTTCTAAACATAATAGTTTTAATAACTCATTTCTAATAGCTGATTTCTTTTATCTTTGCCATGATGACAGTAAATAATATTTGAATAGATATTTATCAAGACACTTCTATATGGCATAAAGTGACATTTAAAGGCTTAGCTAGGTTTATTAGTTTAACTAGGCAGGTTAGGGTAATTAGGCAAGTTATTATATAATGATGGTTTGTTCTGTACACTATCAGAAATTATAGCTTAAAGGGGCTAATAATTTTGACCTTAAAATGGCTTTTAAAAAATGTAAAACTGGTTTTATTCTAGCCGAAATAAAACGAGTTTCTCCAGAAGAAAAAAAATATTATCAGACATACTGTGAAAATTTTCTTGTTCTGTTAAACATTTGGGAAATATTAAAAAAGAAAGTTTAAAGAGGGGCTAATATTTCTGACTTCAACTGTATCAACTAACACTCATTACCTGTTGAGATAGAGTAAACAAGTTTGCAGGTTACATACAGTTAGTATATTGTTTAGAACCATCTAAACACTTGGCTGGAGGGATTGGAATTGCCTGGAGTGATGTAGGTCCTCTTTTTTTTTTAAAGAGTGGAACAGTCGCAGAATGAGTTGGAAGGCATGTTGTTTGAAGTTGTTGTTGACACTGTAAATCCCAACAGTCAACTTTATCAAATAAAATGAGTGTAGTTAACTCAAAATTTACTTAAAGTTAATTCTACTCATTTGAAAATAGTTTTGAAGTCAGTGTTGAAGGTAATGAGTTAATTAAATATTTCATTACTTCAACTTAAATGGAGTAAGTTACAGAACGTTTTACAGTACTCAGTTGGTTTAAGTTCTCTTCATTTGTTGGGTTTTACTGTGCTCAAATTGCTTCGTTTACTCAAACGGCTTAAGTTCACAGTACTCATTAGGATTAGTTTTGAACTTAAATGGTTTGCTGCAATCGGTTTTCTCAAATGGTTTGAGTCACCTTAACTTTTGGGTTTTACAGTGCAAAAGTACTAGCTATACTTGTGGATTGTGTATTCCTGTGTTGTGTGTGTAAATGTGGTTTTCTTGTTGTCATCCCTCCAGTGCCTATGTAAATTTTGTTTTGGCTTTGTTGTCACTGTAAAAATATTGTATATACACAGTTTGAAGCAGAAGAGGTTGGATTCCATATCTTTCTTTATTGTAAATATTTTCTCTTTCTAGTTTTTACATATAGGTGGGATTCACGGTGGCGCAGTGGACAGCACGATTGCCTCACAGCAAGAAGGTTGCTGATTTAAGTGCAAGCTGGGTCAGTTGGCATTTCTGTGGGGAGTTTGTATGTTCTCCCGGTGTTTGCATGGGTTTCCTTTGGGTGCTCTGATTTCTCCCACAGTCCAAAGACGTGCAATAGTCTAATTGAATAAGCTAAACTGGCTGTGAAGTATGTGTGTGAAAGAATGTGTAAGGGTGTTTCCCAGTATTGGTTTGTGGCTGAAAGAGCATCTGCTGTGTAAAACATATGCTGGATAAGTTGGTGGTTCATTCCGCTGTGGTGACCCCAGATTAATAAAGGGACTAAGCTGAAAAGAAAATGAATGAATGAATGAATGAAAATATATATTTAGGAAGTGAGGTAAAATATATTGTTTTTATTTCTGTTATTTTCTTTGTAAGGTGTAGGTAGTTTTATGGTGGGTTTATACAGAGTGTACTTTTTGTTGACTCCGAGGTACAGGCATCACGTTTTGGGTGTTTTTAAAAAAATTTCATAAAAAAGAGAGAGAAAAGACAAAAAAAAAAAAATAAAAATAAAAAATTAATGGACCCAACTCTAAGGATTCCTAAAAATGATTTGATTTGTCAAGTGTTTTATTTATGTTACATCCTTAACCCTAGACTAGGGTCGTAACAATAGATATTGGATATTAATTACAATGTAATACATTACTGAATACATGCTAATCTTCTAAAACACTACTAAAAGCAATTGACTAAAGCAGTGTTACTGCAGATTTCTTCAAATCAAATGTAAGACTTTTTAAGACCCTTTTAAGACCAATAGGAATGAAATTTTAGACTTATACAGGGCTAAACACCAATGACTATTTTTAATGGCCCGGTTACTTCTGTAAATAGTTTTTGTATTGATGGAAGATCATGTAAAGGGATGTGTTGCTTTAGTTTTCTATCCCTGATTAAGGAATTTAATTTGGAGATTTTGCTTTAAAAATGTCTAACTGTTGTGCTGTGAATTGTATCTTTTTTGCAATAAAAACCTAAATATAAAAAAAGTTTTGAGACACCCTGTAAAGTTTTAATCTTTGCTAGTTTAAATCTAACATTTAAAGTTTTCTATAAAAAACTTTATGTTTGCACTGAAACTTTTTAATACACATGCATACATATGCATATATAACAAACAATGCATGTATATTGCAAATAATTAAAGTAATACCTTTTTTAATATATGCAGGTACTGTATATGGTTCTCTGTATTTGCCATTCATTCATATTTCATATTTGAATCAAATGTTTGTGTTAAATCTGTTTTCATTCATTCATTTTCCTTCAGCTTAGTCCCTTATTTATCAAGGTTTGCCACAGCGAAATGAACCGCCTAAATCTGTTTCATAAATTACTAATAACTAGGGCCAGACAGAATCTGCGGATAGTTTTTGCTATTTCTGCGAAGAATTTTGCAAAAGATCTGCAGATTTATGTGGGATTATTTTGGGAGAATCATAACTAAAAACTTAATATATGAAATAAAGAATAATATCTTCTTAATTTTTATTTAATGTTTAAAATGCAAATTCATCTAGATCCACTTATTTGGTAAATAAAGCAAGTCTCTCATATAATATCTCTGCTAAAAGACAGAAAATATTACTTTACAAACTGTACTGTAAATAAATCAAATAAGCACTTTCATGTTTGTCAATAATATTACTGAAACTAATTTAAAAACTGAATAGAAATCTACACACATTTACACAAGTAAATATATAACCTCAACGATGAGTTAAAAATATGAGGATTTCGGTGCGCACAGATTCCATGTGGGCCTACTAATAACAAGTCCTCAAAATGTGAAATTATAGATATAAAAAATAATTTAGAGCATTTATTTGTGGTGGTTTATAATAAATGATAAATCAGGCACTAAGCTGAAGGAAAGTAAGTGAGTGAGCATTTACTCGTAGAAAATGACAGTGTTTTTTATGAATAAAAGTACATAAAAGTCTGTCTTTTTTTAATATGCAAGGTTGAAATACAAAATTTGATTATCTGCGCTGCCTGTTTGTTTGCACTGTAAGTCTGTGTGAACTTGTGTGTTTGTGTCCAGTGTCAGTCAGGTGCTGGTGAGATATTGTTTCAACTGTACCATACTGTACCCACATGCTGATAGTCACACTGTACACAGGCTCAGCCTTCAACCCACTCCATCTGTTCTCTCTCTCTCACACTCTTTCTCTCTCTCTCTCTCTCTCTCTCTCCTTAAATGCTTCCGAACTCCATTCTCCATCTAAAAGCCAAATGTAAAAGCTTTCAGTGAACCTCTTAAAGAACACGAACCCGAGGCCGGGGGGTTGCTCATATCTCCCCATGAACTCTTTCAGAAAGTCCTCTGTGTGTCACCTCCTACCCTGCTTTCTATCTCAGTCGTCTCTTCTTCTCTCCAACAGTTCGTCCACACTCCTCTTCACATATCTTCCATCGCGCCTGCACAGAGGGATGCCAACGGTGGCCATTCTCCATATCACCCACTCATCCCTGCCCAGATCAAAAACAAGCCAGCAATGAATTTATGTGCAGAAAGTGATGGTCTGGCTTGAAGTTGGCACTCCCTTTTTAAAGTTACAGACATCTCACACCTCGCTGAACCTCACATCTTGTCCTCTCCCTCCCTGTCGGTTTTGCCCATTAGGTCTGTCCCACAAAGTGATACAGACACAGTTCATACAGTAGCCGCATTAGTAACCACTGTACATACGCTAAAGCCTACGCAACCACAATGTGGCAACTATTACGCCGTTACACAATCTTCATAGTGACAAACCAACACCCAGCCACACTGCAGGTACATAACACAACAAAATATTTGTCCAACTTAATGAGACTTTCAACCCTAATCAAGTCAAAACTTGATAACATCACTGCACATCACCAAAACATGCAAAACAAGCGGACACTGTTCAAGATCCAGATGAATACAATCCACAACAAAATGCAGCAGGGTTTACGAGAAACCAGTGCAAATTTACCCTCTTGAATGATCATTCTTACGTCTTCAATGTACACATGCTGATCACACACACACACACACTCAACAGAATAACAGCATCAATCTCTTCCAGTGAAGCGAACTCCTTTAAATCAGCAGCAGCAATCGTCCCACACACACTCACTGATGCACACAGGTTTAGCATTCTGTCCATCAGAGCAGCAGTGTATCTGGCTGGAGGCAGACATTGTATTCTGCGGCCGTTAACAGTGAGACAGAAGCTGCGATTCTCTCTCACACACACACACACACACACACACACACACATGCACGCATGCAGTGGTGGAGATGCGCTACGCTGGCTAATGCGAGAGCACTCGCACATAGACACACGCACACGTCCGAACGCGCGCACACACACACACACACATACACGCTCGCGCATTGCAACACATCCCTGCCTGTCGATCCACTCCATCACTCCAGCTCGCACCATGCACACATGCAGCGCTCCCCTCCTCCTTCCCTCCCACCCGGCTGCACGAAAAACATGAAAACAGCAAGTACCTGTAAATGAACCAGACGCTGCGATTCATAGGGCCTAGCGATGGCCAGGACGACGAGAGGGAGAGGGAGAGAGAGAGATCCTCCTCTCCGCATCCTCCCATCGCCATTTCCCCCCCTCCTCCTCCTCCTCCACCTCCTCCTCCTACTGCTGCTGCTCCTCTTCCAGCCGGAGAACAGCGAGCGAGAGCCGCGCGAGGGGAGGAGAGGAGGAGAGAGAGACGGAGAGAGTGAGAACGAGGGCCTAGCTCTCCCAACCCTTTCATACTTAAGACGGAGAGAGAGAGAGAGAGAGAGAGAGAGAGGGAGAGAGAGAGAGAGCGATGGTTCACTGTGACTGCGACAGAGGAGGAGGGAGAGTGAGCGAGGCAAGGAGAAAGAGAGGGAGGGAGGGACAGAAAGAGAGAGAGAGAGAGAATGTGTGGTTGGAAGACATGGTTTACCATGAAAGAGGAGAGAAATGATGTAATTTGATGAAGGGGAGAAGGAGAGAGGGGGGCTTAAGGTGGCTGAGTTTGTTTGCTGATTAGCAGATGCATGCATTGAATGTAAAGGATGCTGTTCGGTAAAGCGAGGTACGAAGCGCAGGTGTTTCAAGTCATCACTGCAACTCGAAAATGCAAAGGCGCTCAGGGCGTGAGGAGCTGAAAATACAGCAAGATAGACAGTGATGGTCAAGCACATGCAAAATCGTGCATATGCACACCTCCTGCAGTGTATGAGGTCAAACTGTTGGGAAGGTGTTTGACTGGTGACAACTGTCACACACTCTTCTCCGCCCCCTCTCATGTGCACATCTGCCTCTTCCACTTTTCTTCAGCACTTGTGTGAGCTGATGTTTCTATCACTGCCTCCACTAGTCACTGTTTTCCATTCATAAAACTCGCAGCAGCGTTTGAGAGGTGGAGTGAGACAGGAAACGAATGAGTGAGAGAGAGATATAGAGAGAGAGATTGAGCACTCTCTAGTGCTCTTGTCGGGTAGCCGTAGAGCACTACAGCTTTGAACCACCATGCGCCTATTACATCATCAATGACAGCAGCTTTTGAATGAACATTTGATTCTCTCTCTCTTTTTTTGGTTTGTTTTTTTATTCTGACAGACTGCTGAGTTTTTTTTTGTTTTTTTTTTCATTTATTGCCTGTGGTCACGCCTGATTCACAGTCAGTCATTGGAGAGAGTGACACATAACGCAGCAGGCTGAGGTAATACAATGTCTGGAGGTTTTGGTCATTTTGTAGACGAATAAACAATGGGAAATGCGATTTTACAGACTTTCAGAAATGAACAAGTGAGTAGGAAGAATATTGGTTTAGCATTAGCCATATGGATTTTTAAGATGGATTTGCGTCTCCATAGGACTAACTGAACTCACATCCTAACTGTGCTAGAGCAAATGATGAGCTGCAGTTTATTATTTGCATTCAACATTATATTTTCCCTTTGTATATTTGCTCTGCAAACAAACAGATAAGTAATTATACCCTTCACAATTAAAAAAAATAATATTAATTAAAAATTTACCTTTCTGTAAATTTCTACCTTTTTTCTCTGGCTTTGCAGTAAATTGTTCTAAATCTTAAAGTTCAACAAAAATAAAAAAATAAAACAATTTGAGGTCAGTTTGCAGCCCCAAGCCTCTGAACATTAGGATTTCTCCGTCATTGGGTGCCTTTAGCTGATTCAGTGGTTGCATATGAAGAGAGATGATCGACGCACAGCTTTAATGGACAGAAAGTGAATGCAAACATTTTTATATTCATTACAGCATGCTTTTAAGATTAAAATACATAAGAAATATGGAAATGATAGGATAATAGCAGGATAGAATGGTAAAATACGGGAGAATCCCGGCATAAATGGGAGGGTTGACATGTATGAAGTAAACAGGAAGTGTTTGTGGATGCAAAACAACTTTGCGAGGGAAAGCAAAAACTTAAAAATATATAATTTTCTCCCACCCATTTTTTTCCCCACCATCACGTCCCTTCAAGGTCTCTGCACCTCACTATGCTCCTATTTTAAAAAAAAAATTGCAATGAACAATCAAAATATTCAGCAGCCACTACGTCATACACTACGTAATTTCTTATATTATACAATTATAAATGTACTGTCACTATTAATGGATTCAAAGCACTGCTGAATACAATTTTAAATGTATAAAATAACCAATAATAATAATAATAATATATATAATAATTGATCTAAAATGTGCACCAGAACAGCCTGACACAGAAATTTCCTTCCTTCAGGCAATCTGTCTCATGAACGCTTGTTGATAGTAATTGTGAAACAAAAATACTACCCGCTATACACTTTTTACACTTATCTAACAACATAATTTACATGCCAATTTGCACATAACAGCTGCACATATAACGTTGCACAGAATCAGAATCAGAATTCTTAAACCCCCTTTGTTTTGTTTTTTTCCTTTCAATGATGTTTAACAGAGCAAGGATATTTTCACAGTATGTCTTATTTTAAAAGACTTATTTGCTTTATTTCGGCAAATAATATTATAATAAAAAATAATAATTTTACGATTCAAAATTAAGCTATATATTTAAGCTATATATATATTTTTTTGATAGTCTACTGAACAAATCATAGTTATATAATAACTTTCCTAATTACCCTAATCTGCCTAGTTAACTTAATTAAACTAGTTAACCCTTTAAATATCACTTTGTCTTGAAAAATATCTACTCAAATATTACTTACTGTCATCATGGCAAAGATAAAAGAAATCAGTTATTAGAAATGAGTTATTCAACCTATTATGTTAAGAAATGTGTTGAAAAAAATCTTCTCTCCGTTAAACAAAAATTGGGGAAAAAATAAACAGGAAGGCTAATAATTCTGACTTCAACTGTATATAGTAATATATGTACATACACTAGTCAATTTGTATATTTGCATCCACTACTTCTATTTTTAAAAATATATTTATTATCTGGTTTTTGTCCTGTCTTTGTAATTCTGTTGCACTGTTGAAGCTCTGTAACGAAAACAAATTCCTCGTATGTGTGAACATATCTGGCAATAAAGCTCTTTCTGATTCTGAAAATGCTTTAATCATAAAATATATTGTTATAGTTATTGCTATGATGTTTAAAAAAGAAGCATATAGTTCTGTTAATTATTTTGCTTTCTATTGCTTTAAAGCTAATTCTCTGCTATGTAAATAACACAGCTCATACTTGGATACAGTAGAGCATTTCTATTTTATTTTATTTATTTTATAAAGCACACATGCTTTGGCCAAGACACTTATCTTAAATGGGTTTTCTATTTGGATGAAATCTGCAAGTCTTTAAAACTACTGCAACATACATTCTAGCATTATAACTCAAATTATATTCTATACTGCATTATAAAAGCATCCAAAGGCAACAAGTAAACAAGTAAAACAACATACATAATTGAACAAAATGTAAAAATAAATAAAAAGACATTGGTTAATGGGCTCAATGTTTGTAATGTGTCTATACAGTATGTATATAAGACAACCATGGGTCAGCGACATCATCCATGCATGCTAACATTGGTATGTTGAAGTAAACATTGTCACAATAAACTGAGATGGTCTGATACCCTAAATCACTCTGGTCACTGAACTGTTATTGTCGATATCATGAAAAAAAAAAAAAAAAAAAAACGATGTGATATCAAACTCTTTTCATTGCCTCAGTGTGTGGCTATTGCTTGTGTCTGGTGTGTGTTTTTATTTGTCCTCCGCTGAACCTGTTGCTCTGTTCCTGTCTCTGCACTTTGGCAGATGTACACACTTCCACACCCATCTGCTTCCTCTTCTGCCTTCTGTCTTTCTGACCTTTGTTCCTTCCTCTTCCTCTGCTTGTCCTCCCACAGCTATCACACTCTGTCCCTCCCTGCCCTTTCTCTTTTACCCATCTTCTCTTATTAACATAGTTCTACATTGATGATGCCACCCCTTATTTCCACAATAACCTTGAGTGGATGCTAAAAACCCCTAAATCTTTCCTTGAAGAGACAGTGAACTGACATATTTTAGAGCTTGACATGGCTAACCAAATGTATATTCATCATAAAAATGCCCATGGTGGTCCTTTTAGATATTACTGGGCCTAATCCCAATTCTATTTATGCACCCCTAGGGCTTTAAAATTTACCCCTAAGAATCGGGACACCACTACAGCACCAGCACACGTCATCAGATGTCATGGCGTTCTCTTGCTTCACATGAGATCAGACGATCGCGACTGCTTTAGTTATTCCAGTTTTGCAATTTTTTGGTATTTATCTTCAGGAAATCACTCAAGGCATATATCATGCTCTCATAACGATCTAATGTAGCAATACGATTGTGGCGAGGGGGCGGGGCCGAGACCCGTGGGAACGGAATGAGGCCGCCGCATAAGTGGATACACCTGTAGTGTGCACCGGTCTCGAATCCCACGGAAGGAGCTCTGGAATATAAAAGGGGGATCGATGGCAGAGGAAGCCGAGAGAGTACCGGGCCCGGACAGATTGTTTTATTTTGTTTTGGTTAAGACGGCAGTTTTCGTGAGGAGCTGCCGTCCATTCTATTAATAAATATTTAAAAACTTTTATTAATAAATATTTTAAAACTTCTCTGCCTCCTTCCTGGTGGCCAGAGGGCCATAAACTTTATTACAACGATCTTAACTGAACTGTGTATTTACACAGTGGCCATATTCATCTATGTAAACACACAAAAACAACATTAACATTATAGCAGACATGGTAAAAAGCTCATTCTCAGCAACTAGACATTACTGACAGGGTATTTGAGTGTCATCAAGTGTCAGAATATTGTGGGACTGCTGTACAGGAGTTGTTATTAGGGATTATGGATCGCAAAATGTAGCTTTTTTTTGCATTTTTAAAAAAAAAACATGACGGTAAAACACGAACGCGATTATGAATATGATAAAACATGTTTGTTTGTCATAAAAATTCATAATAACGACAAAAAATACAAATTTGTGGAACTCCTTACTTCCGGGTTCAGCATTGCTGCCGCTCTGGCTAGTGCATTCTAGGAAATTCTTTCACCCCTTGGTTTCGAGTGTGGTCCTGTAAAATCTTTGTTCGAAGGGCTATTAACCCTTTCCCATTAGTCCAACACCTTCAAGCTAAAGAGAATTGGGACACCCCTACCCATTGGTGTGCATGCACAAAACGAGGGGTAGGGGTAAGGAGAAAGGCTAAGGGGTAGAATTGGGATTGGGCCTAAAAGTACCTACTAGATGACTATTTGCTTTAAGTCCATGTGAAATCAAAATTTACAATGTTTACTTTGCTAGCGCCCATTGCTATTTTTTATGTGATAGAAAATGTTTCTTCACACTTTGATATTATTATCTTCGTCTAGACTGCAGCTCCACACAGGAAGTTTGGCCAGAGGAGAAATTGTCATGCCCAATTGAGCCTCTCTCGAGGTTTTTTTTTTTCTTCAGTTTTGTCAATTGGTGAAGTTTGTTCCTTGCAACTGTTGCCATTGGCTTGCTTGGTTGGGACTTGTGGAGCTGTTCATCGATGGATTTGCTCTTCAGTGTTTGGACTTTCAGCAGTGAAAATTAAACCACACTGAACTGAACTAAACTGAACTTCAACTCTGAAAACTGGACTGACGCAGTTTCAGTTTACTAAAACTTCTATGTTAAGCTGCTTTGACACAATCCACATTGTAAAAGGGCCATAGAAATAAAAATTTATTAAATTGAATTAGATATTGCTTAACGCTATTAGCAGGTTTGGCATGCTGTCCTGGAAAAGAACCCTGAGCTCAGATATAATTAATCCCAGGGCTCCCGCCTGGTCAATAAGCATATAAAGGGGTCAGAGATCAGGTTGTTCTCGAGAGCTCCCCCTGGTAAAAGGAGGAAAAGGAGGAGATGGGGTAGAAGGGGGGATTCTTCCAAAACAAATATAAGGCAGTAGTGTGAAATCCGTCTATTTATTGTAGACTTGGATCAATCTGATTGGATTATTGCTGGTAACAGATGAGAGACCAGCCGTGATCAATCTTATCACATGCTCCTCTCGAAATTAGTTTGTAAACCTTTACTCTGTTGACAATTCACCCAAATTGTTCTTAATCACAGCCCTCTTACCGTTAGTTTGATATGCAAAAAGAAAACCCCGTCCACTACTCATTATTTCATTTCAGTTGAAAGTTCATCAACATACTCAAATGAAAATCTCAGCAACTTCTGGATCATGTGGACTTTTTTGATGGTTCCCAAGTGCAGATATATTTGCAAGTTTGTCAGCTTATTGTAAAAAATCCTGACCCTACAAACTACAGTCTACAACACTCTACTACTGCAACAATAAAACAACAACAACATATAACTAGTGATTATGAAAACTTAAAAAGTTATACTTCAAAATTTCAAAGACAAAGGCCAAACAGTAGGTATGATCTACACTTGCATATCAGCACCTGTCAATAGTCTATTCAAATAAGGTAATTGAAATTAAGACTGTATAGGTACTAAATCATATACTGTAAAATCACTTGCTCATTTCGTGTTAGGATAATATTGTTCACTTTCTTCATTACAGACAGCTCATTTTTATTCATTCATTCTCTTTTCGGCTTAGTTCCTTTATTTGGGGTCGCCACAGGGAAATGAACCACCAACTTATCCAGTATATGTCTTACGCAGCGGATGGCTTTCCAGTTGCAACCCATCACTTGGAAACAACCATGCACACTCATACACTATGGACAATTTAGCATACCCAATTAACCTATAGAGCATATCTTTGGACTTGTGGGAGAAACTGGAGCACCTGATGGAAACCCACGCAAACATGAGAAGAACATACGAACCAGCAGCTTTCTTGCTGTGAGGTGACATTGCAACTCACTGTGCCACCACGCCACCCCTACAGCTCTTTTTATTAAGAAAATATTGCATTTAAAAGCTCAAATAGGATGACAAAATCAGAACAGCCTTCTGCTTCTGATACTTACAAATAAATCTCTTTTTTTTCCATAGATGTAATATCTAAGTGTATCTTATTTTTCTTTCTTGCTTGATTTCATCAGTTTTGGGTTTTATTACAATGACTACATTACTAAACAGAATAGTCTCAACATGCGCACGCTGCCAAAAAAATCACAAAGTAACAAGAGACTTTGTGTGTGTTAATTTAGATGACATGTTGCAAAGCTAAACACAATGTCCAATGTAATCAAAATGTCACTTGACATACATTTTTCAGGTCTGTAGATAACATTTTTGAAATTAGGCTACCTCATTTGTTTAGATTTTAATCTGTATATTGATTGTTTAGCGGTGAATAAAATAAAGTAATATTATCAAGCTGCTGACAGCGGTGGTCTAATGCTTAGAGAGTTGTGATCCAAAGGGTTCAGTGTAATCAAAATGTTACTTTACATACATTTTTTCAGGTCTACAGTTGAAGTCAAAATTAATAGCCCCCTTTGATTTTTCTTTTTCAAATATTTCCCAAATTTTTAAGGAAATTTTCCCAGTATTTTTTTAAAAGCCATTTTAAGGACAAAATTATTAGTCCCTTTAAGCTATGTTTTTTCTATAGTCTACAGAACAATCAATCATTATACAATAACTTACCTAATTACTCTAATGTCTAGTTAACCTAATTAACCTATTTAAGCCTTTAAATGTCACTTTAAGTTGTATAGAATTGTCTTAAAAATAACTAGTAAAAATTTATTTACTGTCATCATGGCAAATATTAAATAAATCAGTTATTAGAGATGAGTTATTAAAACTATTATGTTTAGAAATGTGTTGACAAAATCTTCTCTCTGTTAAACAGAAATTGGGGAAAAGAACATGGGGCTAATAATTCAGGGGGGCAAATAATTCTGACTTCAACTGTATAAATCTCACTTTTGAAATTAGGCTACCTCATTTATTTAAGTTTCAATCTGAATATTGACTGTTTAGGGGTGAATAAAATTAACTAATATCATCAGGCTGCTGACAGCAGTCGCCTAATAGTTTGAGAGCTGTGATCTAACGGATTCAGGTTTGAGATCCGACACTGAAAGGGATTGTAAATCAATACCACAGCTGAGCTGAGTCTCTTGAGGAAGGCACCAAACCCCCAACTGCTCCCTGGGTGCCACAGCAATGGCTTCTCACCACTCTGGGTGTTTATTCACGGTGCGTGTCACTTTAGATAAAAGCATCTGCTAAATCAATAAAACATGTAAATGTAAATCAGAGTTTTAAATGTCCCTGGCCAATTTGGCTACTAAATTACCATTACCAGCCGTTCAAAACGTATTCCACCCACAATCAAAATATCAGAAATAGCCAGATTATCAAAGTCACAGCTAGATTTAAATGTTTATAATTAAGTAAGATTTAGAATGACAGAATCGCCTTCAGATTTACAGCAGTCAATCATTGCTTGCAAATACAAATACTCTGTGATGCATCTTATTTAATGGCATTTATTTTGCTGCAAATTCCAAACACAGCTTACTCCAAAAATGAGCGTTTAATTAAAAACATGCTGAAGATTAGCGGACAGGCTGTCGATTCACAAATCCATCATCTGTTTCCACACAAAAGTCAAAGTACTGAACTCAGCACATTGAAGCCTCTTCTCTTTTGACATCTCTTCAGATCCAACAACCCTTTAAAAAACAAACACACGATGTACCCAACGCATGTACAAGCAAGGTAGATCGAGACCCCTCCCCCTTCCCCGTCACCTCCCCCTCCTTTAACAATATCAGTAAACAAAGCGGAACCTATGAATGAAGGAGCAGAGGGAGCGAGCGAATCGAAAAAGAGGGAAACGCAAGCACGCATCTTCATCCCTCAGGAGAAAAAAACAGTCAGGGATGAGAGAACCGGGCAAAGAGAGACACAAGAGCAAGAAGAAGAGTGAGCTAAAGGAAAGAGAAAGCAAGAACTCACATCATCTCGGTCAAAGCCCCTTTCGCTGGATGTGGATGCTGGTCCTCGCTCTGTCCCACCCCCTCCGTCTCCTTTACTCTCTCTACGGCATTGCTGGACCCACAATCCACTGCCTGATTTCTCCTCTTTCTACAACTCTCACATTCTTTCTGTCCTCCGGCATGGTTGACTACACCACACTGCTGTTCATTCAGAGCATGTGTGTGTGATCAAGAGCGTGAGAAAGAGAGAGAGAGAGAGAGGAGGGGAGAAAGAGCGAGAAAAATGAGCGAAAGAGAGGGAGAATCAGCAGGAAGAGAGAGGGGGTAAGGAAGTGTGTATAGTGGCAGAAGGCGTATGTGTTCCTGTACAGTACAGTATGTATTCGTACGCGATGCGTGTATGGATGCCAGAAAACTTGCTGCCACGTTTTCGGCGCAGGATTCGCTTGATGAACTTTTACCTGAAATCATACTGTACGTCCTTGACCCTATTACACAAATCAGTGTCCTATAAAGAGATCACGTGTGCTGGGATGGGAAAAAGAGAGTGCTGCAGGGCGCTCTGGGACGGGGACGCTGGAATTGTGACACAATTGGATGTGTGAACAGACCAGAGAAAGACAAGGAGCAGAGAAGGATGAAGCAGAGAAAGGAGGCTGCCATTAAAAATGACTTGTCGATGGAGGGATGGAGGTGATGGAGATGATGAGGTGAAACCAGAAAGAATGTAGTGATGTGTGGGGCTGAGATGAGAACTGAAGATAGTTTAAAAGAGAGTGTTCATTTGAACACAATGATCAGATCAGATGTTTTGTTTTTATTTAATTATTCAGTAATCTAAATTTTAAATAAATAATCAGCTGTGGGAGTATAGGTTGTTTTCAATCACGTGGTTCTGGTGATGCATGAAATTCAGATGGAGGGCAGGAAGTAAAAAACTGAATGGGCGACATAGAGGAAAATCCGTATTTTTGTGATTTATACTATATTTCAGAAGAGATAAAAATAGAAAAAAAGTCACAAATGTTGTGCATGATCCTTATATCATGGGCAAAGTTTTCTACTAAACTAAAATATATTTGCCAGTCATCAAGGCAGTAGATACTATATAAGCTGTTTGTTATATGAAAAATAAATACTGTTGTGTTTGGAAGTATTCTGTAGCATTCATTACCAAAGAGTTATACACATTATACACTTCAGTATAGTGTGGTTCAAAAACTTGTTTATTATACATAGATTTTTCCTCCATGCGTATATCCAGACATGACAAAATAACAGATGAAAGCATACAAAAGTGTGGATGCATAGTCTACACTAAAATTTACTTATTTTTGTAAGGGGGAAAAGTGCTCCACAATAATAACCGTCTGGTTTTGTCGCAAGGGTTGCATTTCTTTTTGGCAATGAACTTACCATCAACAAACATTCACTACTGCTGCACATATAGACATTAACGTTATGTTTGTTTATTCTGCCAAAATGCAAGTAAAGCCTTGGATTTTGCAAAAATAGGACAGATTTCATTGCAGCGATTACATGGCAGGGTACATTATTTATACTTTCTGGATTTTGTGTGGTGGTGTTTGCATCTGATTTTTATATAACACATATGTATTTATACACACAGCTAGACCTGTATAATATCTTTATTGGTGCTGTCAAACAAATTATCGCATTTAAAAAAAAAAAGTTTGTACACATGGATGTAACGTTATTAAATGAAAGTCTATGCTTTTTTTCTTTCGTTTTTTAGCCAGTTTCTTGAACTTTCCCCCCTTTATGAACAAAAACTTTTAGAAGTCCATAAAAGCTGTTTAGCATTTCTTAGATTGTCCGATTTAAACAATTATAAACAACTTAAAACAAACACTTTGATGTTCTGATAGCAATTTCTATGTCGAAGAATCACTTCCTGCCCTCCATCTCGCACATCAATGACGTCATGTGAAAACAACCTATTAGAGCAGAGCTCATTAATATTCACAACCCTTCCAAATATGGTCAAAACCAACCATATTAGGGTCAATTCCTGGGGTTGAAAATGAAACAGTAAAACCGATTCTAGAAAATTCTAACGCTTAACTAAGCCACATACCTTTTAGATATCATAGAACAAATATTCTTTTCAACGATTTATTTGTGGCATTTTGCCTTTACTTGATAGGACAGTATTATGACTGTCATAAACATAAACTGACTGTCCCAACATAAACATGGGGGAGAACATGTAAACTGCACACAAAAATGCCAACAGACCCAGCCAGGACTCGAAATAGAGACCTTTGTCAACCTATGTCTTTATGAAAATTAGTTTTACCACAGCATTTTGAATGATATTTCAGTACTTGCCTGCTGCTCCTGACTGCGCTTGCGTTTCATCTGTCTTTTATCTTGTATTACACACCTAAATGATTGCTCATTTAGTAAATTTTAGTCAATTTAAGTCATCTTTAGTAAATCTAAGTCAATTTAATGGACTATATTTTAATTAAATTACATTGTCAATGATGTCCTTTCACAGCATTGGCAATGTAATTTAATTAAAATATAGCCTTATGCAATTAAAAATTGTCACATCAAAGTTTATCAGTGGCTGAAAAATACTTGTAATGCATATAGCCCATTGGAATGGAAAAAACATGTCCTTTGCATGCTAAACATCAAAATCCTATGCTAAACTATCATGTATTTGACTTATATAAGCACTTACTAAGATGCTTACTAAGTATTTTCTTTGGATGCTTGTGAATAGTTGCAAGATGCTTCAGCAGCCATTCACTCATCCAACCATTTATCCCTCTCTTTCTCCTCCTCTTTGTGCCCTTCATAGTCTGACCTCCAGATGGAGTCACCACAGGGGTGGGAGGGTGATGGAGAGAAAATGAAAGTGTGCAGGGGGCAAGTAAAATAGGAGGAATTAAAAGAGAGAGAGGGAGCGCATGAAAAAGAAAGGGCAAGATGATGGGGCCAAACCCAAAAATAGTAGCAAAAGTAATATGATTATATATATGATAACATAATTAAATGAATAAATAAATAAGAGCTAAAAATAATTAGAAAATGATGTTGCATCAATGTTTGTTAGTGTATTTCTTCATGTGTGCAAATAGGACCAAGGAAGTGGGTGAGATTCACAGAATAAATAACAAATGTGATTAATAACGTGTATATTTGTATGTAAATAATTAATGCGCTTGTATCGTGTTGTGCTGCAGAGCTGCCGGGACAGAATGACATCACATGAAGCAGCTTTATGTTTACTGTGAGGTGCTAATGAAAAGAGCTCAGCAGTGTTAATTTACCAGCACACGACTCTCAGACAGCTAGACAGACTGAGAGAGAAAGAGTGAGATTACAACATGGCCACCAAAAACAGATCGTAGAGTCTGGCATAGCCTTGCGTAGTCTTCAGATACAAAGGGCTTTCGGTTCATTTCGAAGAGACTGGGATTATATGGAACAATATTTTTAGACCCAACCTACATCACAGAGGACTCCCTCATTTTCTCAAGACCTTGACATCCCTGTGAGGAACCACCATCCTAAAATGTAAAAGAATCTTAACGGTTTCTTGTACATCACTGTAAAAATCTGTAAGCTGTTTAACAGTAAGTTTCCTTAACATATACTGTGAACAGGGCTTGACATTAACACCTGCCAACCCACCAAGTGTGGGTAGGTTTCAGCTGTGGCGAGTTAGAGAGCTACTGCCATTTTGGCTGGTTGAAAATCATATTTAAATGTTAGTGTTTTTAAAAAGCAGATCAACAATAAGGATGGCCCAATGGCGCAGGGCCAGCGTGAGAGATGACAAAAAAGTTCACGTGAGCAAACGAACCGGTAAATACCAAATGAGAGGATGATCAGGCGCACTATGAGACTATCCTCGTTCACTGACGAGGGCTTCAGGGTCGCACACACAGGTGATGTGATACGCGTGAGTGTTTAAAAGCATGCGTGCACACGTTACTTTGCGCAAAGCATCGATGCCTGGAAACGCAAGTGGTGTGATCAGTTCTCTTTGAAATAGTCTGGACAAAAAAGTGACGCTCGCACAAGCAGCAACCTCCCGCTCTCCCTCATGAAGTAGCTGAAACTGCAATTGATTGAAATTCCGCTTGTCCTGGCTCCATAATAGAGCAAATTTCTATTGACCATAATGCTAAAATGGCCAACTTTACAGCAGTAAAAAAGGTATTTACAGCCTGGTACAAAGAACGATTTTGGATCGTATAGCTAATATTACCCTTCATGATAACTGTGAGGGGGTGAATTTTTTAATAACTCATTTGTTTCATTTATATTAGGTTACATTAAGTCTGCATAATTAAGGGTGTGGCCACTTGAGTGACAGACAGGTCTATACTTCACCATAGCTGATTTCGGCTGATTAGCTGCTGAACTCGGCATTTTCATACTATTTTTGTTTTGTTTTATGTGGCTTTACACAGTCAATTGCTTTTTGGAATTATTTCTTACAATTATCAGATGATATGGCCTGCTATGTGCACTTACTTGTTATAAAAAACTTAAAAACTAATTGCAACACGATTGGATAAGCTCTAAGCAGACAATAAAATAAATAAAACAAACAAAACATTTTAGAACAAACAATTAAGAACATACATTGTTTACAGAATCAGACCATATATAGATATTTAAATATGAAATATCTAAAACACAGAACACAGTCAGGTGCTATTGTACTACAGGTGCAGTGTTCTTGGTAGAGTTCAACAGTTTTATCGAGGTAGGATTCAGAAATAAATAAAAGCTTCAATCTATTGGTTTTACACATTGGTATTCTCGGTCTTTTTCCTGATGGTAGCAGCTGATATTCACTGAAAAGAAGATGTTTGGAATCAGCACTACTATTAACTGCTTTTCTCATGACCGCCTGTTCATATAGTCTGTATGGGCTCATATTGTTTTATTCCTATGATTTTTATGGCTGTTTTTTGAATATGAACCAATTTAATTTTCAATTTTAATTCAGTTGAACACTATAATACCACAATCCATTTGCTCATGCTCATTGAGCAAGCTCATGCATAACACACAAAATGTGAAATTAATAAGGGCTCATGTGAGCATGACTTCTAAATCAAGTATTTTTAGCATGCCAAAGTCAAATTTATGCATATATAAAATATATTTTACCAACATATGATGAATCTACAATATGTACTTGGATTAAAATGGTTACAAAACATTGACGTACAGCATTGCACTATAAATGAATAAAATATGGAAGTTTACTGTAAAATTTAGCAATTTCTTTCACAGTTTGTATTGTGTTTTAACTGTACATATCTGTCAAATAAGTTGCCTGTTATTTGCTGTCAATTTTACAGATTTTTTACAATAAAAGATCTAGTTTACACCATGACCTAGCAACACACAGCACGAAAAGCTTTCAGTGATAAGCAATTTTGGCATCTGCACCAAACACAAGGCGACATGACAGAAAGATTTAAATACCAGTCACTGCACTACCAACGAAATGGTAAAGTAAGGCAAATTCTTCAACATAAAAGACCTCATCCTCAAGTTAAAAATGATTTAACATAAAAGATTCAAATCTCACTTACAAATGCAGCAAACACTGCCATGCCCGAATCACACACTGGCATCTCCATCTCTATGTCTGTCAGTTTATCACTCACTCACTCACACTTACAGCGGTGCCAGAAGAGGTGTCAATAGAAGCAGTTCAGAAGAACCCACAGAAAACTCTCCACATGCATGACCTAAACTCAGTCATGTCAATGACAAGCAAATAATTGATAAAGAACACTACAGAAAATCCTATATAAGAAAGATTGTGTGAGTTGAAGCGCTTTGTTTTGAATGCTTCTAATAATACCCTAAAGTGGTCATGAGAACGAGACTCAAAAATGTTAATGCATAAAGTTTATCCATATAAAATACAGACATACACTTCACCTTTACAACAGACACTTTCTAAACTACATTCTAAACATACTGTCAGTTTTTCAAAAATACAGCAGTGCCTATCATTTTGTCCAAGGGGGCAACACTGTAAATACACTTATTTTTAATATTACAGTGTGTTTGTAATAAACATAGGGCCCTTTGAAATAAGTTTTTTTTTTTTTTTGAAAATTTAGATTTATCTGAAATTTAACTTATTAAAAGTAAACACGGAATGTGCCTGCATGGAAATACATAGATTTCCACTATTTTTTGTCTTTTAGTAGATATATTATGTGAGCCTTACTTTGTTTACTAAACAAGTGCTTTTAATTTGATTTACATTGTAAACCTTAAATAAATGTTAAGTTTTAATAATATATATTTTTAATTCATGTTTTAAGTTTTTAGTTTCTATTCTTTCAAAATCTACCCAAGTTTTAGGAACAACAAATAAAAAACTTTTAGTGGATCATTTAGTATCAGAAGTGGCTTATTTGAAAGAAAAAGGCGTCTAGATTATGCTTATTTTACCAAAATAAAATATGATCATGCCTTGATTTTTAATTATTTAATTAGAACAGTAAGGTCTGACTCTGCTTAGACAAAAGTCTTGTCACTTAACAGAAATAATGTACAGTATAGAATATAAAGTCATGCTGCAGTGGAAAAAGAATTAATATTGTGTACGACTCCCTTAAGCTTCAACAACTGCATCCATACATCTCTGCAATGACTCAAATAACGTATTAATAAAGTCATCTGGAATGGCAAAGAAAGCGTTCTTGCAGGACTCCCAGAGATCATCAAGATCAAGAACTCTTTCTTCCCATCAGCTATCAGACTTTTAAACAGATAACCAATGCACATAAACAGTCTCTTTTTCTGCTCAGTGCAACACTACATTCCCCATCCTAGTTTGCACTATTTTTTTTGCACATAAGCCAATTGCACTAGACACTTTTTGCATAATAAGCACAATTTAAGAACAACTATACATTGTTTACAGCTGTTTCACTACTCCAAAATCAGTTTTATATATTGTTTACTTTCATAGATATTTATATACTTACATTTTATAATTATACTTCAGTCACTTCTGTGTATATATGTGCATTTTTGTGTTTGTCGTGTATGATGTGTGTGTTGTGTGTATGACTTCACTGTGGACAGCAAAGTAAGAATCTCATTGTACAGGGAAACGTGTTTCCTTACTGTGCACATGACAATAAACAATTTAATTTAATTTAATTTAATTTAATTTAATTTAATTTAATTTAATTTAATTTAATTTATACCTTGGATTCATCTTCAATGCCTTCTCCTTCATCTTACCCCAGACATGATCAATAATGTTCATGTCTGGTGACTGGGCGGGCCAATCCTAAAGCACCTTGATGTGGAGGCTGAAGTATGAGAAGGAGTGCTATCCTGCTGAAGATTTTGCCCTCTCCTGTGGTTTGTAATGTAATGGGCAGCACAAATGTCTTGATACCTCAGGCTGTAATGTTGCCATTGACTCTGCAGATCTCTGACATGCCCCCATACTGAATGTAACCCCAAACCATGATTTTTTTCTTCACCAAACTTTACTGATTTTTGTGAGAATCTTGGGTCCATGAGGGTTCCAATAGGTCTTCTTCAGTATTTGTGATGATACTGAAGAAGATCTGCCACTTCTCCAAATGATCAACTAGAAGTCAAGTTATTATTTGTTGCTCTTACAACTGGGATCGACAACAAGACTTGTCAGGCACAATACATTTTTGATAAACAAAAACTAAAATTAAATTAAAATAAAATCTCTGATATTCTACGACTTTGTCAAAAAAATACAAATTTCCCTGACTTTTAATGTCTGGAACAGACCTTTTAAAATGATATTCCAGATATTCCATGACCCTTGAGAACCGCTCACAGCAAAAAGCTCTTCATTTTGACATATCAGCATCCAAATATCAGCACCACACCTGAAAATGGTCAACAGTAAAAGTGATCTTACCTGGGCGCATCGAAGCTGTCGTAGGATCCAACAGTATAATGCCGGAAGAGTCTCTTGGCTCTCTCACTGCGGCTCTCTGAAAGATGCAAACACAACCGCATCCACATTGTCACAAGTTGATATCTCTTATATCAGTAGAGGCTGCAACTACAGCATGATAACACAACACATGTCCGACTCGAAGTTTCCCGCTCTGACAGAGCGCACTGGCCCAAACCACGGTGAGTTTAGCCAGCGTGAAATGGCACAATCGCTCCCTCTCACACTCCAGTAGTGCTGTAAACTATTAATAGTCATCATAGCTGCTCTCCCTCACAGAGTCTGGCATCACAACATCACAGAGAAGCTGTGGCAATCCGACTGTCCTGCAAACACATCTGGGACTATGGAAATGACAGCTCTAAGTGTGGCGCAGATGTCTTTGATACTTTTAATGTGTTTTTGTGTGAGAAAGGAGTCTCACCTGAACGAGATTCCAGGCTACGGAGAGCAACTTCCTCCACGCAGTCTGAGGGGAACCAGCCTGTGCGTCCTCGAACCGTCCCTTCCCAATAGCCTCCTTCACCCACACTCAGCACTGAGGGAATCAAGAGAAAACAACAGTGTGTGTGTGTGTGTGTAGGTCAGATACAAGTACACAATAAAGAGACCAGAAGCGTCATGACACATTTTTGAGGCACATGAATTTTGAAATATTTCAGAACTCATTTAAATTATAAATTGTAGGTTAAAAAATGTTTTTAAGGGGTTCAAGCACGAAGCGATGAAACCCTTGTGTATTTGTTCAGATTTTTTTTTTCTGCTCTAATTTGTATCGCTTTGACACAGAAACCACTGCGGGCCTGTAGCCATGGGGGGATCGGGTGGCTCGAAAGACCCACTCCTCACTGACAAAGGCCCAGACTTTGTCCCATACATGAGCTCATTTATCCTATTTTGACTGCTATACCATCAAAATGAATGAAAATAGCCCATCGAAATGGCTTTAAGATCAAGTAGAATACTCTGTTGGCTGTCGTACTTCAGCTAATCAGTTTAAGCTTTTTCATGAGTCCAACATCCAGCTGTGCAAGAAAATCTACAATTTGACGTGAGTGACGGCATCTTTCACTACTGTATTGTTATAGGGAAAACAGTTACACGTAACTTTTTCCTAAATCTTGGACTTTATTCTGTAAACAAAAAAATGACCAATAAAAAGGTGTGAAGCACCAAAAGCGGACCATATTAAAATTCATTTGAATGCTGTTTTGACTATTGATATGATATCCATGAATTTTCAAATGAACTTTATTTACAAGAGAGGCTAGAAAAATTGTGAAGATTTACATTATTATTATTATTATTATTATTATTATTATTATCATCATTTTATTATTCAAATGGCCAAATTCTGACTGAGGAAAATTTAATGTGCTGGCCAGTTTGATATTTATAATTTGCCTAATAAATGACAATGGCCTTGTTTTTTTATTTTAAATGAATTCCTTTTTATGATATATGATGTGATAAATTTGTATTTAAAAAAATAAGTATTTTCTTATTTCTTTATTCTAAATCTTTAGGAAATATATTTGGTACATCCAAAAGTGTGGTTATGATGATCATCTGGTAAGTTAATCCAGCTTAATACAGTGCTTAAAATGTATTTAAATCTCATAATTAAATAGAAAATAGAAAAGAGAAAAGGCCCACTTATTTCACCAGGTTGGCTATGGGCCTGCACTGCTGTCACGCAAACTGTTTATTAAACATTTGTTAACTCAATCTTTAAACTCTAACACTCTAACAAAATTTCTTTGTTGAATAAACTACTTACAAACTTTCTAACTGATAAATAACCTTATTTTGCTAAAACACTTGAACCCCGATAACTGCTGCTTGCAGCCATATTTGGTGTTGTTTTTAATAAATAAATATCTAAATAAAAAAAGGGGTTCAACAAGGTTGACCAGGACATGACCATTCTAAATAAATTGCTGAGAATGTGTATTTTATGTACTCTATGTATGTACAAAAATAATTTTAAGGTTAATATATTTGATTGATTATATTTGCTAGTGCAAACATCTTTAAAGTCTAAAATGGTATGAGATTTTAGTCAGCTGCGGATATGATTTTTTTTTTTTAATTGATATGATATATTTAAATTCCTGAGATAATAATAACTTCTTACATTTATATAGCGCTTTTCTGGGCACTCAAAGCACTTTACACAATGGGGGAATATCCTCATTCACCACCAGTGTGCAGTATAGAGTCCCCTTCACTATACTGGGGCATTAGGACCCACACAGACCACATTATTATTGATGACATTACAGAATTTTTAACACAATTATCACAGCCTTACATGATATATCAGAAATCATTTTAAGATGCTGATTTAATACTCATGGGGTATTTTTATTACTAATACCAATTCTGAAAAAAAAAGTTTTACTGAATATTGAATGCTTTTTCTAAGAACAAAATAAAACAAACAGAATTTATTCAAGTTATTTCTGTAAAACTGTAAAATTTAAAAACTTCAAACACAGTTAGGGTAAAAAAAAAACTAACTAACTAACTAACTAACTAACTAACTAACTAACTAACTAACTAACTAACTAACTAACTAACTAACTAACTAACTAACTAACTATATATGTATGTATGTATATATATGTATATATATATATATATATATATATATATATATATATATATATATATATATATATATATATATATATATATATATATATATATATATATATATATATATATATATATATAGTTTGTATATGACTGTGGTTCTTCAGTCACAAACATAGTTAATAACCATAATTAATGTTTAAACAATGTTATAATTTTTACTTTGGTTTTGTCTAATAGACCTAGAACTGCCTCTATAGCCTTGTTTACACCTGGTTTAAAGATATTCAGTCCAATCACGAATGTACAAATCTTTCTAAGCTTGTCCATTTTCAACCAATTCCAGAGGTAGCCAAAAATTAATTTAATAGTATTGCTTTTGTAGCATAAATAATCCAGTTTTTTTGACTTGACCTGATTTATGACCAATTTTGTGAGAATGCACATCACAATAAGGTATTTGTAGAAAAAAAATGGTTTGTTCATTCAATAGTATTCTTGTGTCACACTGAGCATGTCTGCAAAAAATGTATATGTCTTTACAAAATCAAAACACAAGTGATCTCATCAGTATGCTATGCATGCTAATAAATCAAAAGATCAGATCAGTTAATACCGGTTGTAAACAGGACCCTATACTCATTAAAAATAATCACTGCATGACGCTCCTGATACACAAACACACACACACATTGAATCACAAAACACATGCAAAGACATGATGGCTGTAGAGTTGTATGCACATGCATGTACGCTGACATTGCTCACAAACAGACATATACTGACATACCAACACATATCACCAGAATACATACACAGACAACGTTTATCCACACCTGTGGAAAACATACAGAAACAAACACACATTTAATGGGACCAATTTACAGACACGCACAGCGCACATCATTGCTCCTGCTTACAAAGAGAGACAAACTCACACACACACACATTCACCTTTGACTTTGTCTCCCTTGTTGAAGCTGATTTCGCGGTCACCCTGGGCCGAGTGCGAGCGAGTGGCAACAAAAACTCGGCCAGGAACAGCGCTGTAGAGACGCCGCCGCTGCCCGCTGGCTGTGCCCTGACTACTGATGGATCCCGCTCTACACAATGGCACAGGTATCAGACAACAGGGTTATCATTCATTTATTATTGGCTTTATTCATTCAAGTGTCTGTCTTCATCGGATGTGAGTGACTATACTGGAAGTTAAATGGCTTTTTGGTGTAATAAATTCTAAGAAATTTCCCGTCATCATTTTTAAATTTTAATATTAAATGTCTAGAATTGCCAAGTAAAATTTTTAATATTTACACATTTACTTGATGTAATAAATGAAAGAGTTCATTTACTAGTAATATTAAAATGTTTTCTAATCATTACAAATAAGCCTGGTAGAATTAAGTACATTTTAATCGAAAAAGCATTGACTTGGTTAGCATAAGCAGGAATCCCTACAAAAATGCCACAATTCAATTAGAAAACAATTCATTAGAATGACTGCACAGAGGCACTTTATCATTAGTTTTTGGGGAAAAGAATATGACTTTTTTTGCTTTATTTAATATTGAAAAGTTGCTGTGTAATGTTTTCATCTCTGATACATTTAAAACTCGATTATTTTTTTAAACTAGTAATGATTACATAATTATACACTGAAAAAAATTATTCAAAGATGATTCCTTGGATTTACTAAGTTTTTTTTACGTTAAAAAATTTTACGTTATTAAATATAATATGTTTGTTGAAATTCAACACAAATAGGTTGTTTGCAACAGTTTTGCAGACATCACTTTTTTTCAGTGCAGGAAGCAGCATAAAAAGTGAAAATATTACAGACAAAAATATAAAATAACTGGTAACTAATGTGTTTATTTAATTTGATTGAAGCAAAGTTCCTCTTGCTAAAAAAAATTTAAATTTGATTTATTCGAATAAATCTAGATTAAAAATGAAAGATAATCAGTAATCAATATTTATGAGTGTTCGGGTAACATTAAGTAACATTAACAGTTTATTTGATAATGAAAAGTTAATTGGACTTGATTTAAGATTAGTCAAACTCACTTGAAAAAATATTATCAGGATGTTATCAAGTATTTCTTAGTCTGTGTTTTTCAGTGTATTAATGATGATTTAGGCATAGAGTCCACAAACACAGTCAGATGCCAAAAGGACAATAAAAAAATGGTACCAATATATGTTCACAGTGCAAGTCTTTCCAAAGTTTGGAAGGTCAGTCAATGATTTATCTATTATAAATCTTAAATCTTGTTAAAGCAAAAAATAAACAAATATTGTAAATAAAGCATTAAGGGTTTAAATGCTGCATGACACCAATATTTTAATACATTTAATCAAAAAGCAAGTTGCAGAGAATGCAGTGAACACCGTGAAATTAGAATTTGACTAAACAGTAGTCATAAATAGCTATCAAGTTTTCTTAATTTAAAAGGATAGTTTACCAAAAAAGGAAAATTTACTTACCATTTACCCACCCTCTAGAGTAATCTTAAAATTGTTTGTGCTTCTTTATTCTGCTGGACACAAAAGAAGATATTCTGCAGAATGTTAGAAACTGGTAGCCATTGACATCCGTATTAGAAAAATACAAACCATAGTTCAAACTCTATGGTAGTCAGTGGTTACATGTTTTTAAAATTATTCAAAATATCTTCTTTTGTGTTCAGCTGAAAAAAGAAACGCAAACCGGTTTTGAACAGGTCAAGGGTGAGTAAATGATGACACAATTTTCAGTTTTGATTGAACTATCCCTTTAAATGAGTAGGCTTGGATCTGAAAAATAGTATTGCTTGTGCAAGAGCTTAACAACTAGATAATGTCCTTTCTTCTTGCTCTTCCTCACCCTTGTCTTCCACGTGTTTGCCGGCTCCGATCGTCCCGGTCACCTGTTCGGCCACGAGATGGGGAACGTGTTCGGGCTCCACGGGGACTGCTGGAGCTACGTAAGGTGCCGCCATGCTTTAGACCCTGAGATATACATGTTATTATGATAAGCAGTAGTGTAATTATGATCTCAGATCAACCTCAGGGTAAGTACTTTGTGCAAATCAACAGTATCTATGCATACAGTGTGACAACAATGAAATAAGGTTTTGCTGGTTATCTTGACTAGATAGCCCTTTAAAGGGTCATTTTTTCAGAATTTCTTTCTTCTGTTGAACCCAAAATAAGATATTATAAAGAATGTTGGAAGAATGCAGCCATTGATTTATATAACCCTTACAAAGAATAGAACAAAACATAGCTGTCCATTACTTCAGCCTACAATAATAATAATTTAATAATAAAAAAATAGGTCATGTCAGTATTCTCAGCAGTAAAAAAACGAAGAACTTTTAAGCAAATGTTTCTGTAGGAAAGAAAGTAAATGCTATTACTAAAGAAAAAGATAAAAGTTTCATTGAGATGGATTGTTGGTGATTGTTAAGTGTTAATGGCCAGACAGAGTAGCTGTACATGAACAATGGAAAATAAAGACCGGTTAAAAATGATTTAAGACCTACAACACAATATTTCAGTAGATTTAAGTTGTTTTGAAGGCCTCAAATTTAGATTTTGATATTTAAGACATTTTAAGACATTTACTTTTGTAACACCCTGAGGATATCCTGAATATATTGTGCAGCCCGATATTGTACACTACCACTTAAGTTTTGCTAATGGATAGCTTTTTATGAATACAAAAACAACAGCATTTGGAATATTTATAAAACACAATAACAACAACTAAATCATTCATCGACTGATCAATTACCTGTACAGAGACGATGCTTGATCCTGCAGCATTGGGAAAGGCAATCCAGTCTGGCACATTCATGCTGTTATCACTGTTGGCCCGTAAAAAGGGGTGCGGATGAGGCAGTCCAAGTGTCCGTGAGCTCTCCCTCCTTTGCGGGGCATATTTAGGAGACTCCAAAAAGGGGACTGACAAAAAAGTAAGTGAGTGAGTAAAGATGGAGGGAGAGACATACAGTAAGTACACTCCAGCTGCCCAATGGCTTTCAATATTCATTCCATGTGTACAATCACACATGTATCATCTGTATTAAAACATCATTAAGCATCACGACTTCAGCAAATATCCCCTTCTGAGTGTGTAAGGAGCAGTGAACACTGCTTGGGGATTGTGTGAATCGCAACGCAGCTAAACAGAGACAAAAGTATCAAGTTCCAAATGTCACACAGCATGAAGAGCAAACAAATGATCTCACACAGAATTAAAAATACCACCACAAACAAAAATCTGAGCTCCTTACCTACATCTGATTCACGGTGGTTTTTAATTATTTCTCCAAGCTCAAAATGGCCAGACATCACAGCCACCTAGAAAAGAAGTTCACACGCGCTTAATATTTGCATCTGTGAATGACGCACAATGACGCAAGGCTTGGGAATAACATAATATTAAACACACGCACACACACACACACACACATGCATCCACTTTTCTTCATATTAAACACAAGCGCAGCTGGCTCTGTGGAGATGGTTGAGGTTGAAGTAAAACTCTTTTGGCTCACTACAGTTTAGCTCCACCTGGGACTCGCAACGCATACAGAAACACTTCACGGTAACAGATAACAAACATAAAGCACAGCTAGTGAATCGCGTAATTTCTGTGCCCCTGGCGTCACCAGATGAAGTAAAAGAATGAAAATTGTTCACAAGTGCAACAAAACACTGGTAATTTAATAACATTTTTTTACATTAAACTCACACATGCACTAAATAAGCCAGAAAAATTATAATACTTACATTAGTTATAATAATCATAAGGTTAATTTTATTATTAATATTATTATTATTATTATTATTATTATTATATTATAATTTTACAATTATAATAATTATTATTATTGATATTCATAAATACTTATCATTAAGTTAATTCTATTATTATTTATATATGTTATTTATGCGTTATGTGTGGAGTGTGGTTTGCTATACACAAAACAATAATAATAATTATTATTATTATTATTAATAAAAAAAAAAGTTTATTTTATTATTATGCATGTGTTATTTATGTGTGGAGTGTGGATTGCTATTATTATTATTATTATTATTATTATTATTATTATTGTTATTATTAATAATATTCATATATACTTATCATTAAGTTAATGTTATTATTATTCATATGTGTTATTTATGTGTTGTGTGTGGAGTGTGGCTAGCTGTTTATACAATTATTATTATTGTTACTGATAATAATAATAATAATAAATAATAATTATCACTGAGTTAATTTTCTTATTATGTACATGTGTTATTTAAATGTTATGTGCTGAGTGTGGTTCGCTATATGTAAAATTATTATTATTATTATCAGACAGTGTGGAACTCCATTAAATTTTACTTTACTGTAAAAGAGCAGCTCAGACATTTGACCTAATACATCCTTTAGTGTGTCATGGAATAAAAGGAAAATTTTGAAACAACTTGACAGTGTATAAATGATGGATGAATAAAAAAAGAATAATTCTAACAATAATTTTACACCATGCAAAGGGAGAAACTGGCACTAGTAAGAATCTGCATTTTAAATATTATTCCATATAAATTCCATATTATGTCTGCATATTAAACTTAAAATTCAACATCCTATTAAGTAGGTATTTCAACATAGGAAGCATAGATTTATTTCAGGTTCAATATCATACTCCTTTAACTTTATTTCCATTTCAGTTTGTAAAAATAATATTTCAGAAAAAAAAACACCAAAAAAGAAGATAGTCAACAACTATTTGTTCATTCATTTTTCTTCAGCTTAGTCCTTTATTTATCATGGGTCGCCACAGCGGAATGAACCACCAACTATTTCAGCATGTTTTATGCGGCAGATGTCCTTCTAGCCAGTACTGGGAAACACCCATTCACTCTCATATTCAGTCACACTGGTGAAAACCCACGCAAACACAGAGAGAACATGCAAACTCCAGAAAAAAAGCCTCCTTGCTGTGAGGCGATCATGCTACCCACTGAGCCACTGTGCCACCCAACTATATGTTCCTGTCAAAATATTTTAGTGTAGTCTTTTTCTCTTTATTTGTGTTAATTCTTGCGTGATGATATTTTACATGTGACGTTTATTTTACATAATAAAATACAGTAGCTGAAGGTTACTTTGAATATTCCCTGTCTTGCGTTTTACAATTTAAAATTAAAAACTAAACGTACACTCTTTCAAGTGACCTTGACCTACAATCCATACCTACGGCTAGAAGAGGGTTTGTAGGAGTTTAGATTTCTTTAATTACTTTGTTTAACCTGTTAATAACATGCAGAGTGTTGATAAAAAAGCCAACCTAAATAACAACCTGTCAGTGCCAGTGGCAGTGTGATAATTACCTGGAAGGAGTTCTGCCCACTGTTATTCTTTGTGTCCTTCTTAGCTCCTCGATAAAGCAGGATGCGGGCACAGCTCTCCTACACAGAAGAATGAGACAATCAGCCTCAAGACATTGAAGACATCTGAGGCTTACTATGAAACATAATAAAAGTTTAGCATGCTGTAAATACACCACTTGTGCACAAAAAAAACTTCACTGAGATCCTTTAAAATACACTACAAAGACCATGCTAGTGATTGGCTTTCCTAGATAGGGAAGAACATGACACTAAACCAGCATAAACTATAGCCTGGAAATTATGATGTGGTGAGACAGACATTTTGAATAGGAGATACACACTCATTTCTTTATTTGATGTTTAAGTAATCGCAACTACAATATTGAAGACAGGGTGGGACATAGAGTAGCTCCTCACGTTGAAAAAAACAACCAATAGTCTTTCGTTTTTATCACTGTTCTGATAGTACGAGTGGTTAAGATCAAGTGCAACCAATGAAAAGTAGTTTTGTAGCAAACTAGCTACTAGCTATACTGATACTAACATCTATAGTACTTAATTTTTAATTTCACAGCTACGAAGAGCAAACTGTTGAAGAAAAGAATATTGAGAAATGGCTCTTTTCTTCCTATTCAGATATTATGGTTAGAATTTACAGGGAAGTAAAGAGAGTTAATTAGGAGTTCATTCACTCCACACAACTTCGATTCCCACCAGGACTGGGAATTGAACCTATAACCTTTGTATTATCAAACTCCTAAACCATTAGGCTACAACTGCCCCAAATCAAGGCCATAGCAGTGAGAGGCACACATCCTAGCCACTAGATCACCAGGCAAACAACATGAAAGCATGAACTTTTAAGACTTACAGTTTAACCTCTCGACTATTGTAATGTGATACTAGGTGGTTGCCCTGTTGGCCTTACTTACAAACTTCAGCTGATTCAAATGCAGTTTCTAAAGTAACAAAGAAATATGATCATATTGCTCCAGTTCTTTTATCATTGCATAGGCTCCCTATTAAATATTGTATAAATTTTACAATTTTATCGACCACCTACAAAGCCCTGAATGGCTTAGCTTCCCAGTATTTGAGGGAGTTCCTGTCGTATTATAGCCCCTCACGTCCACTACGCTCAATTAATTCTGGACAATTGATTATTGCCAGATTATCAAAATCAACTGTAGGCGGTAGATCTTTCTCATATCTTGCACCTAAACTCTGGAAGAGCCTTCCTATCACAGTCCAGGAGGCAGACACACTCTAAGATTAATGACACATCTTTCCGCATTAGCATAGACATAAAACACAAATGCTGTTGAAATTCAAATTCTCTAAAGGATGGTTATGCTGCATTGATTAGGGTAACCAGAGCTGGGAACACTTCACAAAAGACATTATAATTTGAATGGCTTCTGCGCTTATGTTGGTCTGTTGTTCATCATCCTGATCTCTCCATAATCCTGGACCAGGCCGCAGCTGATGCTGTGGTGGTCATGGAGAAGTAGAGAGCATGAGACTGATTCCTGAAAGACCCTAGAGTCTCCGCATTGATTTCATAGGCTGGCCAGATCACCCACCGGTGACCTACTCACACCAGCAGGTTCTTCATGATGGACGTTCAGTGTTCTCCACTCTCCGGTGCCTAGGCTGCAGCTCTGCACAAGAAGTCTGGCCAAAGGAGAAATGGTCATGCCCAACTGAGCCTATGTTTCTCTCTAGTTTTTTTTCCCTCACTTTCGTCAATTAGTGAAGTTTGTTCCTTGCCACCGTCGCTGCTGGCTTGCTTGGTTTTGAAACTTATGGAGCTGCTCATCGATGAGCTTGCTCTTCAGTGTTTGGACTTTCAGCAGTGAAAATTAAACCACACTCAACTAAACTTCAACTCTGAAAACTGGACTGACACAATTTCAGTTTACTAGAACTTCTATGTTAAGCTGCTTTGACACAATCCACATTGTAAAATCACTATAGACATTAAGATGAATTGAATCATTAAACACCACACATCATTGTGGCAGATAGGCAGTGAAGTCAAAAAGGGATCCAACCTTCTAGTAGTAAGGTGTACCTATAAAGTAAGTTGGTGAGTATATACAATATTTGCTTTGTTTTTGTGTGTAAGGTGCAGTGGTTATACCTTGTTATATAAAGCACATATGTGCAGGGCAGTGTTTCCTGAGGCATTCTGGGATGAGGAGTCTGCACCATAAAAAAGCAGGTGCTCTAAATGTTGAGAGTTCCCATTTTGACACGCCTGGAGAAAGAGACAGACCAATGAAAATATCAGTGATGCTGATACACACACACACATACACATACACACACACACACATCTAGGTGATTCTAATTCATTCATTGCAAAAATACTGATTATTATTGTTCTTTTATTTCTGTTTTATCCTAAAATGTTGATTTTTAGATTCACAGTGCATTCTGATCTATTATTATTTTTATTGATATAAATGAATAAAATGATATATATGAATGATACGATATATTGAATAATATATGATATATTGGATAATATGATATTTTATTTCTATTTTTGTTCATTAATTATATGTATATATCTTTTTTACTACTACTACTGCTATTTAGTCTGTGTACTGGTTTTTTATTATATATGTATATTCTTTTATTTTTATGTAAACTTTATAAATGCTTTGGCAATACATTTGTAACCTTTGTCATGTTAATAAAGCAATTATAGAATCGAACTGAGCGAGGGGGGGCAAAATAAATGCTGCTGAAAAATACTGATTGGTAAAGAAAAACAATCGAACAAAAAAGAGAGAAGTGGATTAGAAGAGGCAGAATCAGTCATTTGACACAAGAATGGGGAAAGAGGGAACAAAGAATAGATTTTATAGATTGTCAGAACAGACACATTTGATAATTAACACCACAGTGAACGTGTGAGTGAGAGAAAGAGAACGAAAGTATCAAAATAGATATGAAAATGCTCACATGTACAAAGAGAAGAAAAACTGAGCAGTGATTCTCTGATTTCTTTAACCTGATTTAAGAGTGGATTTTTAAATTTGTTCAAATGTCCGTAACATCTAGTTTAGCTTTTATAAATACTACATTTAATCGATAAACACTACAAATGACCTTACTTATGTTAAATTGTTAATTTCAACCAATGATTTAAGGTTAAAAAAAAAACTTAGATGATTTTAATTTGATGACAAAGTTGATAATAAATTTGATGAGTGTATTACTGTATATACCCACCCCTGACGGACTTTTGAATGAATTACTGATTATACTAAATGATACCTAGTTAAAATATGAGTTTTTCTTGGTTACTACTTAACTAGGCGAAATATATTATTGAATATGAGAAATTTTGCACATTTAAAAAAATACTAATAAAACATTCTGTGGTGGCAAAGCTGAATTTCTAATGTCTTCAGCACATTGTCCTTCAAAAATTATTCTATAATGCTGCTTTGGTGCTCAAGTGACACACTATTATTATTATTAGTAGTATTAATATAATTAATAATATTATCATCACAGTTTAATTACTAGTGAAATGTTTTATGCAAAGCTTAAACCCCTGGTCTTAAAAATTGTCACTTCCACACATTTCCAGTATCTGTCATCCACTTATTGTCAGCAATTTTTTTTTTCATACCTGATGTGTCTCATCCCAGCCGTTCTCATCGCGGAGCCCCAGCCTGGCTCTGTGGTATAGCAGGGTCTCGCAGCAGGAGGTGTCGCCCCCTATCAGCACAGTGTGGTACAGTGGTGTCAGCCCACGGCTGTCCTTATAATCAGAAGACGCCCCCAAAGACAACAGCGTCTGAACAGTAGAAGACACGGGATTACATTTTAATTTGAACCTGTTTTAAATCCTAATCAGGATGTAAAGTTGCCTTTGTGTTTGTGTTACCAGTAGGGCAGTGTGTGCATGTGCTCTGACAGCCTTGTGCAGAGGGGTCAAGCCATCTCTCGCCCTAAAGTCAATGTGGGCTCCACCCATCACCAGCACCCTGATGATCTCACTTCCGCCCGGCTCCGTCTGTACGGCCAGAGTGAGTGGAGTCTCTGTTTCACACACACAGACAGAGTTTGAGTACTCATGTTAGGGTTAGTTGTCAGTATAGTATACACATTCATGTGTCACATTTAGTTGCGCCTCTGACGTATTACCTCAGATGCTCATGTGTTTTGCTTCAAAGAAAGTTGCATGCAGGCATATGGGAGGGAGACTTTTTTCCTATAGACCTTTTCCATAGAATTAAAAATTGCCCATTATGCTTTGCGTGTATACGTATATGGATCTTCCAGTTGTTGGCAGCTTGATACATATAAAGTCACATTTTGACAGCTATTGGTAGTTTAAATATATTTTAATTGCTTTTAACAGCAGTCACTGAATCAGGAGAATGTTTTTTTTTTCGCATGTGAACCGCATTTGACAGAAGTATAATGACGCCATCAAAGTTGTGCATCACAAAAACACTACATAACCCTCACAAAATGGTATTGACAACCACTTTCAGACTTTTCACTTCCAGACTCTTGCTGATGACAATTCTAAATGGTAGTTTTAAGCATCCTACCGGAAGGGTCTGCTCACAATGGTGCCCTCCATGCAGCAATCAAGATAAACGTCTATACTGACACTGATAGGAAGAAACTGTAGAATACAGTTGTTATTTTACACAAAAGAATAATTGTAGCTTAATAATATTCCAACTGAACCTCTGAAGGCATATGGTCTGTTTTAAGGAAAATTTTTGGTACCTTTACAGACTTTTGACAAGTCAGGAACCTTGCTGTCTATGGAGGATGAGGAAGCTCTTTTGATTTCACCTAAAATATCTTAATTTGTGTTCTGAATATGAAGAAAGGTCTCAAGGGTTAGGAATAAGTTGTGGGTAAGTAATTAATAACATTATTATTATTTTTTGGTGTACTAACATGTTTTGTACTTTCAACAGAGGCAAGGTTTTTAAGGGGCAATCCCAATTTTACCCCTTAGCCCTTCCACTTACCCCTGCCCCTCATTTTGCATTACCTTAAATGGGTAGGGGTGTCCTAATTCTCTTTAGCTTGAAGGCATAGAGCTACGAGGAAGGGCTAGATAGCCCCTGAAACTGAGATTTTTTCAGGATCGCACTCAAAACCAAACGGGACAAAAATTTCTTAGAGTACATAATCTACAACGACAGTGTTGCTGCACACTGAAGTCAGGAAATTAGTATGAATTGTCATTATTAGGAATTTTTACAACAAACAAGCATATGTTTTAATGTATTCATAACAGCGCCCATGTTTTACCGTCATATTTAAAAAAAAAAAAACAACAATTAAAAAATGCTAAATTTGGCTATTTATAATCCAAAATCTAGTGGCTGCGAATGAGCTTTTTACAGTGTCTGGTATAATGTTAATGTTAATGTTGTTTTCGTGTTTTCAGATGAATATGGCCATGGTGTAAATTCACAGTACAGTTGCGATCTTATTGCCACATTATATCATTATGATAACATGATATTGCTGTATTTTGTGATTTACTGAAGATAAATAAAAAAAAAATTTTTAAAACGCAAATAACTACAGCATTCACAATCGTCAATCTCATATGAAGGAAGAGATTGTGATGACATATGATGACGTGTGCAGGTGTTGTAGTTGTGCCCCATTTTTTAGGAGTCAATTTTGAAGCTCTTCCCTTTTAAACTCTGTTTCAAGAGTCAAGGGGAAGGAGAAGGGGTAGGGGTAAAACAAATAGAATTGGGATTGGGCCTAAATTGCATAAACGGTGCATCCTGTGTTTTAAAGGCAAAACTATAAACTATACTTTGCTTTTACCCATATGTCAGCATTTGCACACAGCCTCTCACAGCTTACTCTATTTGACAGTGTGCACAAACAATTTGTCTAGTGTGGGAGGGTGAGTGTTATGGAGGCTAGCGAGTGTGAAATGTGCAAGTTAACCTCACGTTCCTGATCTCAATAAGTGGACTAGCAACAGATGCTAGGGGCAGTGGTCTTTGTCATCCTTGTTAGCACGCCTGCCTCCCACACCTGGTTCGAACCCTGCTGTGAGTTGATCGAGTAGAACGTGAAGGTTTACACTTTGTTGTACAGATGTTGATTTCGACTATTTTCACATATAGCTACTGTGGTTATAAATACTGTAGGTAACCCAAACCTAAACCTTAACATGGATATACTGTATATAAAGAGATATAAAATAAATAAATAAAATCATTTGAAAATTCAGTTTTCTGGATTTATTTGGACGGTATTCTGAGTGGTTGTCATTTTCTAGGAAAAAAAAAGAGACAAAATGTCAATAGTTGTTTCTGAAATCGTATCCTATACCATCATTCACTGTTTCCTACATAAGACCTCTAATATAGTCCACTTTAATGCGTGAATAAAAACAAGCGAGTGAATTTGAGCCCTAGGTACACTGGAGGAGATGTTGTTTTCCTTATGCTTTGCTGGATGATAAATCCCTCAGACGGATTCGATTTTCAACTTCTTGGTCAGACCCTGTGATCGTAATTTAACACTTGAGGTGTCTATTTGTAATGAACCAAAGTATTTTGATTTCTGTCATGTATGTTATAAATGTTAATTCAAACTGTATGCCATCTTGTGGTCAGACATGAACAATCATTTGGTGCGCAAACTATCACAGTGCATTATGAGTATTTTCTAGCCGTTGAGCGTACATCAGTTGTGCTTTGGCATGGACTCTTATCTACAAACTACATAACTTTTCTTCCCACCAGTGCTACTGTACATATGGAAAAATAAAAATATTTTATTTAAAAATAAATTTATTTTACAACAGAAATTATGTATTCATACATTTATACACTTTATTAATTTGGGGTCGCCATAGTGGAATGAACCGCCAACTTATCAAGCATAAGTTTTACGCAGCAGATGCCCTTCCAGCTGCAACCCATCATTGGGAAACATACACTTATTCACACACACTACAGTCATTTTTTAGCATACCCAGTTCACCTATAGCGCATGTCTTTGGACTTGTGGGGGAAACTGGAGCACCCAGAGGAAATCCACGCGAACTTGGGGAGAACATGCAAACTTCACACAGAAATGCCAACTGACTCAGCTGAGGCTTGAACCAGCGACCTTGCTGTGAGCCGAACGTGCTACCCACTGCAATTTCACAGTAACTATAGGTGCTATTCCTTCTGAATCACTCAAACTTTTATAAAAACATTACAACATCACTAGTAGGAACCGTTACAATTCCAGAATCAGTGAATACACCTATTGGGGAAATTTGTTTTGCTATAAAGAAAAAAAAAACTATAAAATAAGAGCTCTGTTCCTTGAAAATACTGTCTCTACCCCTCCTGCTCTCTCACATTTGAACAGTCTTTTTGATCATTTAAACTGGGAAAAATATATGGGCCATACAGCAAACATTTTTTCCTTACTAATAAGGTATAGGAAATATCTTTTAAATTATTACATAACATTTACCCTGTCAAAAACTTCTTAAAGAAAAGATTTGGATCAGACTTTGATACAAACTTTTGTCAGAATAACACTGAAACTCTTTCTCGCTTATTTTGGGCATTCAACCATGTGTTTTAATTTTGGCAAGATGTTATTTTATTTATGTCAAATATTACTTCACAGAATTTTTCTGTGACTATAAAAGTAATTATTTTAGTTTATTTTTATACAAATTTAACCAGCTGCTGTATAAAAAAACATATTCTTTTTAATGCAGATTTTACATTCATAAATGTATACATTTTTAAATTGCAAGCTAGTATTTATAGTATTTATAAACGAGATTAAAAATTACTTACAATTCCAGATTCACTTAACAAGAAAGCACTCAAAACATATACAAGTTGCAGGACCTTTAATATGTATATTCTATTAAATATGTAAATTGCTGCTATCATATTATTTTGCCCTCTTCACTCTCAATTTCTTTCATATTTTATATCTATCCTCAAATCCGATGATATATTGTTATCTCTTTAATTTTTGTTTAATTTCTGTTTTTTCCCCTATTTCTCTTGGTTTTCATTCTTTATTGGCACCATTGTAAATAATCTAATGATTATTATTGTAAATGATGTGTACCAAATGTATCTTTCTGTTATACAGTAAATGTTAAAAAAAAAAAGTGCACTCCTTATTGAGGAATTTAGCATTGTCGAATTGATTGAGTGCACTTCAGAACATCCACTATGGTTTTGAAAACCATTTTAAATATGGCTGCTCCCTCAAATAGAGCACTGTTTGAGGGTATAGGGGGTGGTTTTAGACACAAACAATATTTTTACTTGTTATATTTGATAAAATGGCAATAAATAAAAAAAAAAATTACTAGAAAAGCTATCAGATCTTCATAGAATAAAACTAAGATTAGTATTTTGGTCAAACTCATATCTAATAAATCTAAAAACAAAACAAAAAAAATCATGTTATTATTTTTTTCACAGAACTTTAACTTAAGATGATATAAAAGACTATTAATTCTGTTGCAATTTTCATTTTATGTTGCACAACTTGTTGTTTTAAATGATTTAAATTGTCATTATTTTAATGTTTGTAATGGCCCCCCAGTTGAAAACCATTGATGGTAACACAAAAGAATGTTCGTTTCTCAGATCAGTCTCCTAGTGGCTGCAAATGGCACAGCAGTTCTCACTTTCCCTTGAGCAGGGCTTGTGCTGAGAAGTGACTGTCAGCCTGGCAAGCATAACATCAACTCAGTGACAAGGCAGACAACGCAAACTGTGAAAAACACTCAAGGTAGCCGTCTCGCTAAGTCACACATTTCCGCAAACCAGCGCTAATATTACTCTGCATTATCATCTGGTCCACAAAACGACTTTCACAGCATGTCTGGCCACTTCATGCAGCTCGCCGAAGTGCTAAAAACTTTAATTAATATGCCACAAAAGATGCTGGCCCGTTACAAAAACATTCAATATATTCAGTGGTCTTCCTCTGTTGACACCCACTGAACTGAACCATCGAGCAGCAGTAATAGTTTCATCTCATTAAGCAGCCCAAGAACACTAATTGGGTTTTTGTTTGTTTGTTTGTTTGTTTAGAGCGCACTCACTGTGTCTAAAGTTGACCTTATGATCTTTTTTTTTGCACAATTTCAACTCCAGATGACTTGTGTTGGAAATTGCATGGATCGCTTGAGAAGATGCAAATGTCCATTCCTGTAAACACTCATTGAATATTCATGAAGCCCTATTTCCATATGCATACAGCATGTGTGGCCAGTTTATGCTCTGCTGGCAGTGATTCATTATTCGGCTTACTAATGGGAAGTTCATTAACTCTCGCAAGAAGCGTCTGACACCTCACCTCCTGTATCAGGGTCGTGGTAGTTGGGGTCAAGTCCTTTATCAATAAGTTTGGCTACCTTTTCCACAGCGCTGGTCTGGATGTAGTCCATGAACTTCTTCAGACTGGCCTGTAGGGGTAGACACGTTACTCAAGGCTCAGAGCTAATACGTGCCTTAAATGAGACTGAACCAATCCCAAATGGCACATTTTTTGTGCCTAATTGCTGTTTGCGAGTGTCCATTAAAGTTGCTTTTTGTAAGTTTTTGACTCTTCTAAAGCATAAAAACGTAATGCAAATATCTAGAAAACTTGCATACTTGTTTATCTGAAAAACACTGCTACAGTTACAGTTATTCTTCTTTTAAAAAAAGTGTCTTCTGTGTTAGAATGTTTGTCTTAGTTTTGGTCTGTGTAACCACTGCTAGTTTTTCAATTATATTTTAGCACCTCAGGTTGCCTTCATGGAAAACACAGCATATTGCAGTTCAGTCTTAAAGGGTCACGAAACACCAAAACACATTTTTTGAGCTGTTGACAGTCGTATATGTGTCCCACACTGCTAAAAACACTATTAAGACACCTATATTTCACAAATAGGGGGACAAAGGGGGGCATTGCCCCCTCAGAAAGATTTTGAGTTTTTATAAAGGATTGTTCACTCAAACTGAAAATTCTTTCTGTCATTAATTATTAACACCCCCGTCGTTCCAACCTTAAGAACACACATTTAAATAGTTTAAAATACATGACATAGCAATTGAATTATGAAAATGGTGAGATTAAAGCTAGTCCTAGTTCAGAGATCCGGTCCCCGCGTCAGGTCAGGTGCGCCCGTAAATAGCCTTTAAAACGCGCACACGGCGATGGAGGCGCACTCAACTCACAAGGGAGAAAAGTGGATGACATGATAGGAGCAGCTTAATTCATCACATGCTTTGGTTAACTAATTATTTAAACACAACTCTCTTGAGCTCTAAAAGGAAAAAACACATAAGAAATTTGCTGTTAAATTAATTTTAGCAGAGACGCAACTACCAGTCATTTATTAGTTCGGGAAGATGTAGCCTAATAAAAATGTTTTAATAAAAACAAATAGTTTACTGCACAGTCCCACAGTAGGCTACACTATAAATAATATTTTAATTTATTTATTAATATTATTATTAATATTATTACAATTAAACTAAAATTGACAACGCAGAACTCTCTGAATGTTTGCTTTCATTGTGCTAAAAAGCGCACTTTTACAGTTGTGTAGAGAAATATCCCATTATGCAGCAGCAGTCAAGGTATAACACGTAATAAATGCCTTTTGCGTTTATTAAGTCAAGTTTGCAGTGTTATAAATGGAATATAGTGCTTAAGTGGATTTATCGCGGATCAACCGAGAAACCTCTCACGTGCTGCAGGTAGGCAGAATGATCATCTTTTAAAAATGTCATTTAGGCTATACTGCTTTTTGCTCATGCAAAATTAAACAGCATAAAATATATTGTAGATCTATTTTAAGAGCTAAAATACAACATATCGAGTTTGTTTTGACTTGTAGCTCATGGCCCTAAAATGAAAATAACCTGAAAACAAGCTATTAAAAAAAGGCTTAATAAAATAATTAATAAATAAAATGACGGGTAGGCTTAGTAACCTATGGTTTATGATGGTTTACAATATCACGAAAAAAAAAACACACGATAGCCTAAGATAAATCTTTGTTTTTACATTTAAAATGATGAAAAAAAAGTTATATAGCATATTGAGTTGCGTGTTATCCGTGCCAAAATTTTAACCAATTTTCACGGTAATAACATGTGAATTTTGGTATCTTTTTTAGGTATTTTTCTGGCTACACTAATGCATTAAAATGAAACTAAGTAATTGTTTTAAATGACATTAGATTGTAACATTTAGCTTTTCCCTAACACTGATGTTGGTTGTATAATAGGCTACGTGAAGCGGGATGACTCGGTTAAGCTGATTTCACTATATTTATTTACCGGTTAAATGAATAGTCTGATCGTGGGTCAGCTTGCATGTGTGGGCATAATTTGATGTCTTTACCTAAAACTTTAAACATTCATAGGCCTTATTTAAAATAAAACGGAAATAAGGAGAATAACATATGATTTAAAGCACTCGTTTGGCACTGAAGCCATGATCCGTCTGCATTAATAAGCGGTAAGCATTACTATCGTTAATAAAATTCGTAATAGCGAAACTGCATATTGTTTTTACTATTAAAACGTAGCCTATATTACTGCCTTAGGTCAGTAACTTAGGCAGTAATGCAAAGTAATAATAAATGTGAATAAATAGCCTAAATGAAAGAAACAAGAGACCAAAATGAGTCACCAAGCCTAGTGCCCCCTATGGATTTAAAGTGCCCCCTCAGTTTTGACTTCCTGGCGCCGGGCCTGTGCCAGAGTGAGTCTTATTACGTCTTACAGTGTGTTGCATTAATGCATGAGTAAGGCTTGGTTCAAACCCATCAGCGCGCTCTATTGTGCAACTTCATTAATATTCATTACTGTGTTTACATGACATAGATGCCACGTTGTGTTGGCAAAACAAGCGTGAAGTGTTGCTTTTATAGTTTGCTGCCGTTAAGTTTCGTTTTCTTTTTCTCTCTGTGAGAGCTCAGACTCACGTGTGGATTACAGTGTACGCGACGCTCGACAACAATAACTTACGTGTCTAAGGAGGAACATTGTTTACCTGAGAGCTGTTCTCATCTGCAAACGCTGAGATCGGATTCGCTTGTAGTATTCTCTTCATAAAGACGCGGCTCTAGTTGCTGGTGATTGTCCTGTCTCTACAAATTTGGTAAGTGAGCGACCAGTGCTCTGTTTATTCAGTTTGTTCGTATCGAACTAAGTTAACTATTGCACCGTAACATGTTAGGACCACAACCAAACTTTAACCTTGTTTTAACGCTACCTGCCGTGTGCATCTAAGTTTCGGGAAATGCTGAGGTTTTTTTTTTCTCTCATTCGCCGTGCGGTATCAAACATTGCATGAAAAATACACGCTTAGAGCAGATCCTCGAATCAAATATCTCGTTTATCGCGAGGGGCATGAAAGAATTCCCTGAATGAAAGAGCCAAACTGCAGTTAAAGTCCACCATTTAATAATTTGGCAAATAATTCCACTACAGCTGTCCATGTAGGTTAAACACCATCACTTTCTACTGTGTGTGAGTATTTTGACGGAAACTCGCGCGTGCCCAAATAGACACTCCCACACCCTCCCACTTTAGTTCCTCCGACACTCCCCCCTAAACAGAGCTGGACACGCCCACTTTTCTGACTTTTTCCAAAGTAGAGGTGTGAAAACACCCTGCTGAAACGAGGGGGTTTCATGGCCCTTTAAAGTCTGCCTAAATGTAAGTGGGTGGACCAAAAAATGTGACAAATGAGAAGTAGATTCTGAGTTATAAACATCCACATGAGGAGGTTTTTAAATAGCAAATAATCTACATTTTACAAATGTAAAAATTAGCTGAGCAGCTTACAGTATACACTCTCAGAAATAAAGGTACGCGAGCTGTCACTGGGGTGGTATCTTTTCAGAAGGTACATGTTTGTACTTAAAGGGTGCATGCTGGTACCTCAAATGTATATGTTGTTAGTACCAAAAAATTTTAAGTGGAACACTTGTGTTCTTTTATGGTGATAATAAGTACCCTTGAGGTATCAATATGCACCATTTAGGGATAAATATGTACCTTTTGAAAAGGTACCACCCCAGTGACAGCTCGCGTATCTTTATTTCTGAGAGTGTAAGGCTTAATTGTTCTGTTGGTGTCGTTAATCTGGCCCCTTGTGTGTGCGTTCAATCATCTAAGGATGTGTCGGGTGAAAAAACCCTCTCTGATGTTTTGAATTTGGACTGCAATACTAAGGCTGGGCGATTAATCGAAAAAGTAATCGAAATCAACATTCAGAACCTATAATCAATATAATTTTTCCAGGTAAATTTTTTTTCCCTACTTTATTTGAAGTCACATGACCCCGCTCTGTTGATGCTAATTTATACTTCTGCGTCGAATGCATGAGTATTGTCCGGCGCAGCCTTCGAGTCGTCGCATACCTTATTGACCATACACTGACGATATTTGGAAGCTGCGCCAGATATACCTTGAGATGGCATATTTTCTATTACAATAAAACTATTATTTACATTACTTGTTCAACTAATCGAGATTTTGATTTTAGGCCAAATTGCCCAGCCCTTTGCAATACCATCATAAGGGACACCGTCCATCCAAGCGCATGGTTGCCTATTCATCATTTTAGCTGTCAGAAATCTGCTCATGAATGCCCATTTTTGCAAGCACTATCTGTCGTCAAAGCATACTTCAGGTGAGCCCTGAGTAGACCAACAGTTCCGTTAATGCATTGTTACATAATAAAATGTAAACTTTTAGAAGGAAAAATGTGAGTGTTTTGGGTGCCATTTGGGATTGGTCCCTACTTATTTTTAACTAACATATTATATTTTAGTTTGTTTCTGTGGTGAGGCTTACCTTAGTATGTAGTTTGGCCAGCTGCTTCTCATCTAGATTTGTCTGTTTGTACACCCTGGTTTTATATCGGAACTGTGTGGGAAAAAAGTTGGTGCAAATCAGTGACAGACAGATATATGGATTAATAATTTATTATTAAGGCATTCCTTATATATATATAAGTTATTATATGAGTTATTATATATGAGTTATTATATATATAAGGAATGCCCTAAAAATTATATATATATATAATTAATAAGTATAACTTAAAATAAATATAAATTAAAGTAGCAAAAAGTTTACAGTTTATAGTATAAACAAGTTTATTACTATAATATTAAGTCCATACAGTTTTTAAAAGGCATGATTGCTAACAAAAAACTATTGTTGAAACTATTATAAAATTTAATAACTGATTCAAGGTGATTGAAATTAATCTGGAATACACTTTACATCTAGATAAACAAAACTAACCTCCCGAATACTTAAATATGAAATTAGCTTTTAATGCCCTTTTACTCATACAGTGATCCTTCCTCATGCCTCGTTTTCGGTGCAAATGTTTAAGGAATCTTATTTCAAGATTGTTTATTTTGGAAAAGACACGAAAAGTCTTGTTTATACTACATCAAAAATAAAGTGAGCTAAAACAAGAAGAAACATAGGATTATGCACTCCAAAAAAAATTTGCTCTTGGTTTTAAGATAATCATTTGTATTGGAAAACAAATATATTGAGGAAGATAATATTGTGCGTTGAATCCAACATTTAATCCCATGACTTCATTCATCTTAAATCCTTATATTTAACATCTTTTAAAGCCTAAAATTGTGGGAGGCTGATCTACTGTACAACCCTGAGATAGAACAAAAATAACACTAAGCTAATATATAGGTGTAAATTAAGAGCAAAAGTGTAATCCTTGATTTAGTAAAATATCAAGTACTCTAAACCATAGGCATACTGAGAGGCACTGCTGTTAATCGTGAGCTGTAACTCTTCATAAATGGGAAAACAGTAGCATTTGAGTTCCTTTAACAAAGAGGTTTCACTATCAGTATTATTATGATCAACATTAGATAAAACAGGCTTCTAGGAATTGGACTCTAAGCTGACTATTGTTGTATAATAGTACTTGCTCAAAATATAATAAATAATAATAATTGTAATAGTTCTTATTACATGACAAATTTCCATGTAAGGGTTATTAAGATTCATAGTTACCAGAGAAGCTGCTAAAAGAATTATCACCAAGGCAACAAACAATTTGAAGCAGCAGTTTCCTAGCACCAATGTTCACATTCAATTATAGAGCAAGAGTAAAAAAAACATTAAAAAAAAAGTAAAACACAAAACGGAAACAAAAGGAAAGCTACCTCCAGGTAAGGTACTCCTTTCTCAAAGGATTGTGGGTACTCGCGGAGCGGCCTCTCCTCCTCCAGGAACTTGGCATCGTGCCCGTCAGTGGCAGGTTGAAAAAGACCATAGTTTAAAACATCCCTCAGAGACTCAGTCAGACTGCACATCACCTGCTGCTTCGCCTTCCATACGGTTGCATCAGGGTTGAACCTCAGACATTTCTATGGAGACAGAAAGAAAAAACAATGTCTGTCAGACAAACAGATTTAGCTGCTGAGTTTATATCATACAATATTATATTATATTATATTATATTATATTATATTATATTATATTATATTATATTATATTATATTATATTATATTAGTGAAAAATATAGGCAGAAAAGTACAAGGCTAGTGGTGGGAATATTAATGAGACACACACAGTAAAAACCCACTTTTACAATGGAGAACTTGCAGACAACATTCAGTAAAAAATGTATTTTAAGTTCTTATTTTTATTAATTTAACATTTCCTAGGGCAAATAGTATTTTACACTATTCCACCATGAAAAATACTATAGTAAATTATGTAAATACTTTTTTTATAGTAATTGTATTAATTTGTTTGGGTAATTTTATAGTTGCAGTGGTAATACAACAGCTATAGCAATATAAACAAACTATCCAATACTCTACTACAGTTGCTATAACTATAGGTTATATTTTATTACAATACAACACAGTTTACTGTAGTAAAAACTAAAGTATACTAAAGTATTTATCACAGTTTATCAGTTCACAATACTTAATACTACAGTATGCAAAGAGTTATAAAATACTATATTATAAATAATAAGCTAATATATTTTACCATGGTATGGTTCAAAACACTATATTATAAATTACTATAGTATTTTTCTCATGCAAATAATAAACCTGAATTACATACATGTGCACTTTTTGTACACGTATAAATGGTTTGATACACATTTGGTTTTTACACAGTTGGTTTATAATGTACACTTTTTTTTAAATCAACTAACAGTAAACAGTAAAGTTTTTTAGATTCAATAGCGTAACACTTCTCTAAAAAGCGGGTGTTATTACAGTCTGTTATTTTACAGATGACGATCTTTCCATAGAGCACTGCAATTTGGCCTCCTGTTAATGTTCGGGTTTTATCATGTGCAGACTCCTCTGCTTGTTTAAGCATTTAACATATTGTGTGTCCCCATTGACCCTCATGAGGCAGAAACAGTTCTGTCCAGTGTGCACTAGAGGGAGACATTGTGATTCACTGGGGTGAAACTGAACCGCTTGTCAGATTAGCAGATCCCTGGCCACTAACCGTCCATCAGCCTCATTAACATCTCATTTGAGTCTCTGCTCACCCTGGTAGTGCTAAATGGCAATGCTAATTGATTAATTAGCCTACAATAAAAACTATTAACAACTCAGTTGTTAGGAATGTCCAAAACCTGATATGATTTCTGACACTCCTTACTTCACAAGTACTGTTCGTTTCCTGCTTTGACATAGCCTAAAACTAGCTTGAGCACTAGCTCCAGGCTAAAGTACTAATGTTAGCTTCAAGCTACAGTATGAGACTGAATTTTAGGACAGCAGCGCTGTTCCAGGAACTGTGAAAATGGGACAGCCCTGCAGCAGAGTGCTGGAATGGACCCCCTCCTCTGACCTTGAGGAGTTCCAGTGATTGGCTGCTTGCGTTTAGGGTTTAAGGCTATGTTTACACTTGTATATTCATTCAATCCTCCTTCACACTGGCATTTCAGAAAATATATCTAACCACAGTACATGACCAAAAACCCTAAAAGCAGAAGCAAATTTACAGTACAAAAATTGCCAATATATATTTAATGGTTAAACCAAACAAGAATATAATTCATTATATTAAAAACATATTCAACTGTGTTCAGAGGTTATCATGTTGCATTTGGTAGCAAATCCTTTTAAATGTTACCTGTATTTAGAACAGAATCAGGTCAAATTTAAATTTATAATCAACTATATAATCACAGTACAAAGCTATATATACAGTTAACAAATAAGACAAAATGCAATAGTATTCATTCTAAGTGTAACACACCAGTCATTACTGCACCCAACCAGCTCTGAGTTGGGATCGAACTGACGTTTCTTTGCATGGGAGTCGGTTGCTCTAACAAGGAGGCTTAAGACCAAGGTGTCTAGCATCTGTCGCTAGAACACCTTTAGAGGTCAGAGGAGTGAGGTTTACATGAATAGCACTTCACTAGCTAGTCTCCATTACACTCACTCCCCTAAACCTCACTCCCATCTCGGACGAGCCCTCAGATGTAACCCACCGGCCCTTATTGCACGCAACCCGCTCTGATTTGGGATTGAACCGGCGATCCTTTGTATGGGAGTTGGTTGCTCTAACAAGGAGGGTACACTCAAAAAAATAAACTAGGCATGTATTGGATTTACAAAATAAAAATTTGTCAGATTGAAAAGAACAAATCAAGTTTACGTATGTTAAATGATTAATTCATGTTATTTGAAACTGAATCAAGAAATAATCAAATGAATTTGATCAGAACATGTTGATTCAATGAGACTGAGACGCTTCAAATCGACAACTCTTACTCTGGAGAGTCACTTCGCGCATATCAGTAGGTGGCGGTAGTGCGTTTGGATGTCACCATACGAAAACACGAAAGAAGTGTTTTCGGCACAGTTTGGGAATTGTTTTTCCCAAGAGCTTGAATGTTATGCATGTTATGTTGTTGGCTATATGTTTCCTATACATTTTATACTTTTACATTTTGAATAGGAGTACCAAAGTGAAGAAAGCTGTTTAAACTCAATTGGTAAAAAAAATGATGTTAACGTCCTACAGGTATTGCTTGGGGATCAGTTTTCTTAAGAGCCAAGGTTATTTTGTTGGCTAAATGTTTCTTATACATTTTATATTACATAAAAAAGGCTATAATAAAAGAAATATATATATACATACATGTAACATGTTTTCTGTCCTTTTTGTGTTGAATTACTTAATTTTAAATCTTGCTTCATAGTATTGTAATTTTAAAAATGTAATTTAAACAACAGGGCGCAGTGGGTAGCACGTTCGCCTCATAGCAAGAAGGTCGCTGGTTCGAACCTTGGCTCAGTTGGCGTTTCTGTGTGGAGTTTGTATGTTCTCTATGCCTTCGCGTGGGTTTCCTCCGGGTGCTCCGGTTTCCCCCACAGTCCAAAGACATGTGGTACAGGCGAATTGGGTAAGCTAAACTGTCCGTAGTGTATGAATGTGTGTGTGAATGTTTCCCAGATGGGTTGCGGCTGGAAGGGCATCCGCTGCGTAAAAAACTTGCAGGATAAGTTGGTGGTTCATTCCGCTGTGGCGACCCCGGATTAATAAAGGGACTAAGCTGACAAGAAAATGAATGAATGAATTTAAACAACAATATTGAACAAGAAATTTACTAGCTGATTTAACAAGACATATTTTGTTAAAGTAAAGCTTTAGTGTTACATTGAGTAAATTAGAATCATTTTAATTAGAATAACACAATACAAACATTTTGAGTCAATTAGTAGCAAAGAAGTTAGACTGAAATATTGAAACCATGTTTTATCTACAAATGTGCTTTGTGTTCATACAACATGTTCAAAGCAGTTCAGGTTTACTTGATTGGATTAGATGCATAAAGGGTGCCACGATTAAATCATGTTCATTCAACAATTTTTTTTTGAGTGTATGTCCATGGCCTCTAGCCTCTGTCACTAGAGCACCTTTAGAGGTCAGGAGTGAGGTTTACCTGCATAGCACTTCGCTAGCTGGTCTCCATTACATAAGCAACATGAATCCGGTAAAGAAGAAAGAGAGAAAGTATTGATTTTTTTTTTTTTTACCAGCGCTATATTTTATATAAATAAGGTTTTGTACTGAATTCATTTTTCTGTATTCACATAAAACAATATAATTTGGCAGCGATTGGTGAGACAGACACAGGCTGTACAAATGACCATTTAAATTGTGCAATGTTTTTCGTTCGTGTATGATTGCTTGATTGAGGGCTGTGAAGCTAGCAATGCAATGAAATATTGTGAGCATGCGAGATGCCTGAGTTATTATAAGGCAGAAACAATGTTCAATGTTATAAACTGTTCTCTAATATCTACATAGGTTTGTGACATAGGGTAGTTCAAAAAGGATCCAGAAATTGTTTTACATTCTCATTTATAATCACACAAATTACCTCTAAAATAAAATACTCAGTTTTAACCATATTTAAAATATCTGTGAGTATTAATGAGCTCTGCTTTGATTTCTGAAGCTCGTGTCAGTGCCTACTCTCATAGGTTGGAATTTTTAACCTCTACATAAACAGATGAGTATTGTAAAGTAAGTTTGAGTGTTATTTCCTCTGCTCTGTGACACTGACTGTAAAAGCTGAGTGATATTACACAATGCATAAATGTGCATGAAGCACTTATACTTAGTCTATATGTATTGGATGGCTCCTTAGAAACATACAATAAATTTACAAAATATGCAATTTAACAGACCGTATGCCTCTTCGAGGTGGCACTAAATAATATTACAATTCAGATATGCCTTTCTAAAAAGCTGTGATCATGGCTGCCTATTTAACAAGGCTGCTTTTTAGACTCCATTCATACTGTATATCTCATGTTTATCTAGAGCCTCACATACATAGCATGTTAAATAAAAGCTTAGATCAACTTAAAATAAAGTAAAATATCATTGTTGTAATCTCACTAGCAAACATTGTGACCAATCAATTAATACTTCAGTATAAATGACCCTCTGTGGATTGTCAGTCTGGTTTAGATTGGCCTGTTTTTCACAGAAATGTTACATTTGTAGAATTTAATTAGAACTTTCATTAGAATTTACATAAACCTATAGAACGAGGAAAAAAATGGTGTGTGAGGCTTCTTTCTATTTAATTAACTCTAATTATTCAGCTATGCCAAGTTATATCTTTATTTTCATTCTATCACTTTTAAAATATAATTCTTAGGTCGAACAGATCCAAGGTAAATATCAATAAAAACATTTTAAAACATTTATTTGTATCTACTCTCAAATAAAACAAAACAGAGCCATTTTAAATTAAAACGAAGTTGATTAGTTTCTTTAAACTTGAGGTGTGCGTAGGGCTAGGCGATAAACTCGGTATCGATATTTATTGACCGAACATCATAGTCAATATCGGTAAAATTGTTTGGTATTATAAAATTTCGGAATGAAGGCTATAATTTTATTAAAATGTGGCTGCTGAGCGCATGCCTTAGAAGCAATGCCAATAAGTTTAGGGTGCAAGCTTGTCATTTCAATGGAGGCGTGCAACTTGCATGATGCGCACATGGTGTGCAAGAAGTAAACACGTGATGCTCGCACATTTATCTGGTACACTGAGTTGAAAAACATCTGAATGCCGCGATTCATGCAAGTAGAACTAACTACTCTGCTTCACACTTTGTATGGACTATACATATTTCAGTATAACAGTATACTAATTACTTCAGGCAAACACAGCGCACCCAAACACTGCAGCGATTTTAAATGTTCTCTATAAAATTGCATCAGAGCTGCAGCAATGGTTTGTCTGTTTATCATCCTCTGAGAAAAAAAAAGCTTGATGATTGCCTAGTTACGAGACATGCCATAGAAAATAGTGAAGGAAACCACGCGCTCACGCTTGTCACTTCAGGTCAGAATAACAACTCACGCGTAAATAAGTACTTTATATCGGCAATGAGGAGAATGTTAATAAAAAAGGATGTAAGGATGTCGCCACAGTGGCTTATGGTTTCTTTTCTTGTGCATCCCAGCCACTAGCTCCCCATCAAGAGTTTTTAGCATATTGGATAGTGTAGTCAATCAACTTCACAGTTTTCATTGTTGCAGTATGTATTTGAATAATGATGGCTGGTTCTTTTACTTGAAAACTCCGATTTGATTATCATAATTTGTTTTGTTTACAAAGTTTGAAGTTTACTGTATCATTATTATTGACTCCTTACTACTGTTGATCTACTTTTACCATTGCTCACACTTTGTAAAATTTTATTTATAAAGTTTAAAAGTCTCTTTAACACTTGTTTTTTTTTATTATAAACAGATCAGATGTTTAGTTTAAATATTTTTGTTTTTGACTATTAAAACTAGTTGCCTTAATAATGTTAGTCAATTAAAATAAAGCGGTTAAATAAATAAATAAATCCTAATATTCCTAATTGTATTGTAACAAAATATTTATTAATTATTGATATCAAATGATATAAAACATGATTTTGTCGTAATATCGCCCAGCTCTAGGTGTGCGCCACTAAATCAAATTGAACATATGAGAGGGACTTGACGAATCAGGGAAGTACATGCAATGATCCAAAAGAGCCAATCACGTAGTAAACAGGAACGGACATGACTTGAATTTCTGCATTTGAAACTAAAACTGTGAAGTTTTCAAAAGTCTTTTTTTCTTTGAGAGTCAAAACCTCCAGAGTAGTTTGTATCCCTGCTATAACAATAGCCAAAGTTGCAGAGTCCAAAGTTGAAAAGACTAGCCTAAACAAAGTAAAAGTCCGAAACGGTCAGTGTCCACTGTCCTACCATACGAGTGTGTGTGTATGAGTGTGTTCATGCAGTGGCAGAGAGAAGTGTGAAATTTCTTCCTCCCTCTGCTATTCAGTCTCTCACTTTGCGCACAGCCAATCCCCATCACCATGACAACCAGTTCATTAGTGGAGCAAGCTGCGGGTTGCCATAGGAACACCTCGGCAGTGTCTTGGTGCTGAGGTGCGGTGGACGAGTCTCCATATGAGTCTGTGGAGTGAGTGTGTGCACTGCTCCACAGAGGTCAGAGGTGGAGTGGGTGACTGCTTTGCCAATTTGGAGTATCAAGACAAGTCAAGATCACTCACACTTCAGTGCATTCAATTAAAACCTTACATATGCAAGGATACGCATTTAAAAAAACTACTTGGCCAAAAATGAAAAAGTCAGCATCATTTGTAATGCTTTGTGACATTTAGCTTTTTGATTCCCAGGTTCTGCAGTTTGAAATGTCCCAAACTTTCATTGCCAATCTGAAGTTAATTGTAATGGTTTGTTTTGGTTCAATTTGAATCCCCAACTAATCACAGAGCCCGGGGGATCAGAGTGAGTGCTCAGACTCGACCCGCCCTGATCCATGCTTTGTGACTTTTAAAAAGCAAATGACTGCTTTTCTTTAGGGAAAGACAAAATTAAAAACATTCTGCATCCTTTTTTGGAAATTGTCTGTCTGAGACTGTATTCAAATTTAGAATCTGTGTATCACAGAGAGTAGTATGTTGAAGTGAGTGTTCCAAAGGTGGTGACTGTTCTATTATTTTCCAGGGAATTTAAATGTGAACGTTCTCCACATTGAATAGGCATTAGAACTACAAAACTAATTAAAGCTACAGGGTTTTAAAAATAACTAACAAGTATGGCAGATGTGCAAGTCAGAGTTGTCAATCGTCTTTGGTATAAAAATATCTCAGAAAAGAACACTATTGTCTAAAACCCTTTAACTGCCCCACCAACAAAATGTTTTGGATTGCATTCACCTATTGTCAATAGTTAACACCCTCAATGCATTTTCATAATTTCTAAAACACCTACCTCTACCAAATGGTTGAAATGTTGGTTTATGATAAAAGTACTGGAATTAATAAATATACTTTGAAAAATCTAAAAATAAGAATTGAAATACCAATTTATTTAAAACAAAATCTAAATAAAACATTTTTGAATACTAAATCATCTTTATTTTTTGAAGTATGCCATAAAACATTTCAGATTTTCCTTTAACACACTTTCTTTCTTTCTTTTTTTTTTTTTACAAGCAACCCAAAATCAACTGTAGTAGTGCAACAGGGTTATGTTTGTTTGATTTTTTTTTCTTTTGTAAACCAATAATGCTGTGTGTTTAAACCTTTATTAAAATGATCATTCTTTAAATGACTTTAACAGTAATTATTTAAAACAGTCAAAATATGGTCAATCATTTGGTAGAGCAGGCAGTTAAAGGAATAACAGTAGGCTTGTTTTAAATTTCCTCAAATGACTTGATGATTGTTGTCCTGAGTGAGAGATTCCTCCTCTAAAGAAATAAAATAGATTGTTTGTGCAGGCCTTCAAAAACCTGCAATTTTCTTTTAAAGTTCAACACCCTCTAAGTAGTGTAAAAATAGTGTTGCATATTGGCCATGTTTTTAAGACATTGTGTATGACCAGTATTACCGATCCTAATGTAGATTTAATCAAATGTTATTCATTGTGCAAGGCAAGGCATTTATATAGCACATTTCATACACAATAGTCATTTAAAGTGTTTTACATAAACAAGAATAGAAAGAAATAAGAAAATAAAGAAGATTGAAAGAATTTAAAAATTTTGTTAAACAGATCAAAACAGTTTAAATGGGTTAAAACCAAGTGTGCCGCAAGCCTACGTTTGAGTGAAGGTTTCGGCCTCTAGATCGCCCCCTGGGGGCTGGCTGCAGTACAAGTCATAAAGCCCGCCTCCTCTGTGTTAATGAAGGAGACTTGAGCCCAAATAAAAAAAAATATTACACTTGCAATAAAATGTCCCGAAAGATAGTTCTGGTCGATTAAGGCACTGGTTATTGTGCTGAAATAGGTGCAGATCTTCATTTTTGTAAACAGTTTGTTTTTAGCAGTAATTTAATGCTGGGCGTGTCATCGTGATTGATAGCTGTGATTGACAGTTTCTCAAAGCGCGGCGTCTGAGCTTCGGCAGGAGACTGAAGTAGACTGAAATGTTATTATTCGATTTCTGTGTTATTTTACCATGACAAAATGAGTTCAGCAGTAAACTATAGTTTCTGACATACATGATCCTGGTGGAACACTGTTTATTCGCTAAGTTCAGGGCTTTTTTCGGGCTTTATTAGTTTGCTGATACACGCCTAGCCACCCAGATAGCAAAACACAGTTCCGGCTAGATTCTCGCCAGCCGGAGACTTATCTCTTAGAGCTCAGACTGACTAATGTTACCTCTGCTGGACCTACTCCGGATGCCTGGACTCACTACCCAATTCCAGCCCGAGTCAATCGAGCCAGATGCGGCGGCCGAGCGAGCAGGCGCTGCCGCATGCGAGCCGGAATCAGCCCGCGACGCCGCGAGTAAGTTATGCGCTGCGGCCTGGAGCTGGCGCGATTGAATATATAAAACCCTCATATTTGTTAACGTTATTACATCCATTTGTGTTGATATGACAGCAAACGCATGCTGAGAAGTTCGGGGGGCGTAGTTGATTTTACATAAAGCGTTTGATTGGAAGCTCGACTCTGCTCATTTTCGCGGCTCCTCCTCTGGCTCCATCAGACAATCCTTCTGCGCATGTCTGGCTCCAATTTCAGCAGTCTTTTGCGACAGTTTGTGCCCGTCAAGCAGGCGTTTTGCCCTCAAGGCGTTCAATGGGAAAAAGGGCTGTCGCGTCGTCCATATTTTTTACAGTCATTGGTTAAAACAGGTTATAAAAGAATGAAACAGAAAAGAAGGCATAATAGTGCGATCTGTGGGATGTAGCATAGTGCTCATTCAGTAAAGGCACAGCTAAACTGGTGTGTTTTAAGCCTTGATTTGTATGTGCCTAATGTTGGAGCACATCTGATCATGTCTGAAAGATGAATCCAGTAGCGGGGGGTGTAGTAACTGAAAGCGGTTTCACCCTGCTTTGACAGAACTTTTGGAATTTGTAATTTACTTGATCCCAATGATCTGAGTGATCTGTTAGGTTTGTATTTAGTGAGCATATTGATAAATTAAAATCTATTCTGAATGTAACTGGGAGCCAGCTGGGGAAAAGTGTGATATGCTCTGATTTTCTGGTTCTGGTCAGAATCCTGCCAGTAGCATTCTGGATGAGCTGCAAATGTCTTTTTGGGAAAGCCAATCAGGAGTCTATTACAGTAATCCATCCTGCTGGTGATAAAAGCATGAACAAGTTTCTATAAGTCCTTACTGGAAACAAAGCATCTAATTCTTTCACTGTTTTTGAGATGATAGTATGCTGACAAACACGATGGCCACATACCCACTATTTTTTCTATCTTCAATTCAACAAATTGTACATTTACACATTTAACAAATGCTTTGGAAATCAATGAACAGTCTATCCAACGAGCACATTTTAACATTTCATATGGAATCAAAGCCATTATTGTTGCACTATTACAATACAATTACACAAATCCTAAATGTCTTAACTTGTGTTCAGGGCACTACCATTAGACACATCTCCTAAGGGTTGTATTTCAACCAATGTTAGAGGACAGGTTGTTCTAGGTTTTCTCCACTAATGTACATGTCACAATACCCCGAATTTAAATAATTTCCCACCCGAGGCATGTCGAAGTGGGTCAAAGCCTGGTTGAGCTGCATTAGGCTGGGCATACACTCTAAGATTTCAAGCCTGATTTACACTCTCCAATGGTGACAGCATGTGGCGTGATTCAAGACTCCTCACAACTGACTTTTTGTCCAAGAAATCTTCAATTATGTGATTTTATTGTGTTAAAATTTAACTGTTTCCGAGTAAGAGCCTCCCTAATCCCAAAGCATAAATATCAATCATGTTTGACTCCATCAGGCAGTCTCTGACACTCGCAACAACCAATGGAAGCGAGCAGGTTTCATAGTCTTTTAAACGGGAAACATGGAAGTTACGTGTTGATTAGTTTAACTGTAAATTTGTGCAACCATATTTGTTTTTACTCATGTTTGATTATGGAGTTGCTGCGATACAATCTGAAGGCATGTGGCCAAAGAGTCTGCTGTGTATTCAGAGTATTAAAATGATAAAAAAATAAAATAGTTCATAATTTTATGAAAAACTTTTGTTTCTTTCATTACTCTCTACAACACATTAAACTTTGAAAGGTATGTGTGGTCATCTATTAAAAGTGTAAATATGATATAGGTCCAGTTTCAGACTTAAAGGGCCATGAAGAACTTAATTTAATTCACATTTTCAACACAAAAACAAATTTTACCAGACCTAAAGGTTTGTGAATCTGTCACATAAAAATTAATTAAGACAAAATTATCCCATACAGTACACTCACCGGCCACTTTATTAGGTACACTGGTTCAACTGCTTGTAAATGCAAATTTCTAATCATCCAATCATATGGAAGCAACTTAATGCATTTAGATATGTAGACATGGTCCAGACAATCTGCTGCAAACCAAGCACCAGAACAGGGGACTAAAGATGATTTGAGTGACTTTGAACATGGCATGATTTTTAAAAAATGGGTTATATCTTATATAATTATATTTTTTATATTTCTATGGAATTATAAAAGCTTATTTATCATGTTAGGATTTTATAGTGTTTTTATAGTGATGTTTTTTATGTTCTTGTTGGGTCTGTTGCAACGTAATTTCGTTCTGCATTACAATTCTATTGTGATGATTTGAATGGCATAAATAAAGGAAACTGAAACTGAACTGGTTGTTGGTGCCAGACTGGTCTGAGTATTTCAGAAACTGCTAATCTACGGGGATTTTTTTGCACAACTGCCTCTAGGGTTTACAGAGAGTGGCCCAAAAAAGAGAAAATATCCAGTGAGTGGCAGTTCTGTGGGCACAAATGCCTTTTTGATGCCAGAGGTCAGAGAGGAATGGCCAGACTGGTTTTAGCTGATAGAAAGGAAACAGTAACTCAAACAGCCACTTGTTACAACTGAGGTATGCCGAAGAGCATCTCTAAATGCACAACACGTCCAACTTTGTGACAGATGGGCTACAGCAGCAAAGACCACATCGGGTGGCACTCCTGTCGCCTAAGAACAGGAAACTGAGGCTATAAATTGCACAGGCTCAACAAAATCGGAACACATAAATGAATGGAAAAATGTTGCCTGGTCTGATGAGTCTCAATTTCTGCCATGACATTTGGACAGTAAGGTGAGAATTTGGCATCAACAACATAAAAGAATGGATCCATCCTGGCTGTATTAACGGTTCAGGCTAGTGGTGGTGATGTATGGGTGTGGAGAATATTTTCTTGGCACACTTTGGACTGATTAGTACCGATTGAGCATCGTGTCAATGCCACAGCCTACCTGAGTATTGTGGCTGAACATGTCCATGCCTTCACGACCACAGTGATAGCTCTGATGGCTACTTCCAGGAGGATAACGCATCATGTCAAAGCGCAAATAATCTCAGGCTAGTTTCTTGAACATGACAATGAGTTCACTGTACTCAAACGGCCTCCACAGTTACCAGATCTCAATCCAATAGAGCACCTTTAGGATGTGGTTGAACATGAGATTCACATCATAAATCTGCAGCCAACAAATCTGCTGCAACTGCGTGATGCTATCATGTCAATATAGATTAAAATCTCAGGAACATTTTCAGTACCTTGTTGAATCTATACCACAAGGATTAGGGCAGTTCTGAAGGCAAAAGGTGGTCCAAATGGGTACTAGTAAGGTTTACCTTATAAAGTAGCTGGTTAGTGTATGTTTAAATGTAGGGATATTTTGGGCTTTCCCCCTCTAATTTCATCTTTCATGTTTAAAATCTACTTTGGGGCAGCATCACTGGTGGGGACGTACCCTAGGACTGTGATGGACATAGACATCAATGACATGTCAATTATTATGAGTGTCTAATTATTACATAAGACTGAGTTTTCTTATGCTATGAGTGGACGCTGCTTGAATTATTCAGTCAAGCTTTAAGACTGCGCAGTAGTTAGAAATTCATAATCTGTTATAGCGCCGGTTGTGTTGTCAGAACTTCAGAAGTACCAAATTTGGTGTTTTGGTTGCAGCCTTTCCCACTTGCATATTGAGCACTGCTGAGTAGATTCTTGTAAATGATTGGCTAGTGTGTTCACGTGCTCATTAGATATGACTGGGATTTAGATCAGTGTTTCCCAACCCAATTTATGAAGGCACACCAACAGTCCACAACGTCTTCCTATTCAAACTGAATCAACTCAGCAGAACAGTAGAAGAGACAGCAAAACCTGAAATGAATGGGTCAGGAATAGGGGACATACAATTTAAGTACTCTTGCTGTGCCTCCAGGAACACGGTTGGAAAACACAGATTTAGAGTATATATTTTTAGGGATTGGTATAAAAGGTGAATTGGGATGCAGCAACTGTCTTCTGGTCTAGTAAAGGTGGATGAGCATAACAGTTAAGATGAGTATTTTTTGTAATTGTACCACATGCAATACTAGCTGGACCCATCCAACTTCAACTATCCGCTTTCTCTATCTAGTGTTCAAACATTCTTTAAAATATCTCCTCGCATGTTCAATATAAGACTAAAAGTCACCCTCCATTGAAAAGACATTAGGGTTATTAAAAAACTACAGAAGTTACATATTTTGAGTAGTGAACTATCCTTTTAACACAGCATACACAATGTATATATTTTTTATAAAGAGCACAACAGAAACGTAGACGCGAGTTCATTCACACCCATGTGATTACAATAATTTGTGTGGAATGGTAATCAACCTGGAAAATGATTTATCATAATGATATCTAATTATAGTAATTTAGCGGTTAATCCAAGAGCTATTATTTTCAGGTCCAAACCAAAAACTTCTTTGTAACACTGTCCTCTTTTTCCCTGCTGACATTATGAGCGTGACATCCTGTGCTGTTTCCAAAGTATTGAGAAACAACTTGTATATAAGGGATCTGGCTGGTTAATTAAACAAAAAGCAGCAAAATGTGCTCTTATTTCTTGGTCCTTAGTGACTAAAAACATTCCGTGTGCTTTTCCATAATATTTTTTGTATTATTTGTATTTTTTGTATTATTATTTACGCAGCGGATGCCCTTCCAGCTGAGCCCATCACTGGATAACATCCATACACACTCACTCACACACATACACTACTAACAATTTAGCTTACCTAATACACCTGTACCACATGTTTTTGGACTTGTGTGGGAAAGCGGAGCGCCCGGAGGAAACTCACACAAACACTGGGAGAACTTGCAAACTCCACAGAGAAATGCCAACTGACCCAGCCGTGGCTTGAACCAGCGACCTTATTAATGTGATGCGATTGTGTGACCCACTGCGCCACCTTGCTGACCAAATTTAGTTTTAATTTATTTTAATTATACTAAAAAACTCAGCAAACAATAAAAAATATTAACATAATATTTCAGAATGTAATTTCCCAGCCAACAACTTGTCAGGCTGGGAGATGACCAGCTAAAACCAGCTTGACCAGCCTAGCCAAGCTGGGAGTCCAGCCAAAACCAGCTATATCAAGCTTAAACCAGGCTGGTCAAGCTGGTTTTAGCTGGATTTGGCTGGTAATTTTCCAGCCTGACCAGCTAAGACCAGGCTGGAAATGGCTGGAAACCAGCCTGGAAATGGCCAAAACCCCTCTAAAAGCAGGCTGGTCAACCAGCTAAAACCAGCCAACCAGCCTAGGCTGGTTTAAGCTGGATTTTTCAGCAGGGTTAGCCGACAATAATACAAGTTTGTGCACCGCAGCGTCTTGTATTTACATCGTTTGCTTATTTTATTCAACAAAACTAGCATAAGCCTATATTTAATGTGAGTTGGTGCTACTTTGCCTTTTGGTGAATGCAGTAAGAGTTTGTAGGCTCATCATCAATAATGTTACAAAAACAAAAACATAAAAAGCGAAATAATAAATTTTGTGGTTGTTTTCAGTGACAAACTTCAGTCACTGTATAAACTCGTCTTTCTCCAAGCAGGAGTACGCAAACTTACATTTTCCCATTTTGCAGTCTGCTTCACTCTATGATTTTGCTACATGTGGAGAGTGTCACATCACCTTCCCGCGTTTTTGTCGCAAATTACGTGACATCACACGGACAGAGGGGCTTGGCCGGACGTGCAGACCTCGTAAAAACGCGATAAGACTTTTTAATACCTTTTAAGGGCCTTCATTTTCGCATAATTTATTTATTAATTGTTAATACCATGCGGACACCATCTAATATAATGCATAATGACTGCTGTGCACTGCAAACCAACGTTTTACTCTAGATAAGTATTATCCTTTACAGAAATCCAGTTTACAGCTCTGTGGAAATGTTTTGTGCAAAGATAATAGATTTATGTAATTTTAAGAGCATACATTTGGTCTTAAATACCAAAATTGCATACGCTTAAAGGATTACCCTAAAATGAAAATTTTCTTATCATTTACTCATCCTTCAGTTGTCACGTAGCAGCTAGAGTTTCGTTCTTATGTTGAACACAAAGGAAGATCTTTGAAGAATGTTAAGGTAGCCATTAACATTCATAGTTCTTGATTTTCCTACTATGAAAGTCATTCCCTTTAAGGACCAAATTAATTTCTACTATCATTAAATTTCAAATAAGAGTATAAAACTACTCTTTAAAAAAATAATGTTTTAGAGCAGAAATCGAAGTGCAATTATAATTGAAAGCAACGCTAACACAGTTTTGATGATTAGTACGCTACAGCTGCTTGCTTTAAAGCAATTCGCTCTGTAAAGTGCTATTTTAATAAACATGATGTAACCTGAGTGCCAAATTGCTGAGCTGATGCACACATCCACATCCTCATTATTAGAAGCTTTATTTACTGTTGTTTTCACATCAATGTTATGTTAAGTGTCTTTATTTTGTTATTTAAAGTAAATTGTGCGGCACAAGTTAACATATTGATCTAAATGTTGCTCTGAGCAGTGTGCATAAAACAAGATCATTTGAAATGAAGAACACAAAAGAACTTCACTATGAGTATATCAGGGTCTGTTTAAAGGCAGAATATGTAGGATTAGTTCATTTAGATATCCAAAAACCACAAGAACAGTGTTATGTTTTTGCTGACTTATGTATTCATCTTAAATATTTTGAAGAATGTTCAAATCCTTATAGAAATGAGCAATTTTCATGGGCTTGACTATGTTTTGAGTGGCCCTACTGATGACATCACACGCCTCAATTTCCAGTTTAGTTTTATATAAAGCAGAGAAACATTTTTATAGCAGAGATGCTTTCAAATGCTTAAATTACATTACTGTGCATTTATAAACACAAATTGTGATGTCCTTTTTAAACACATTATGCAAACATTTACAGTTCTGGATAGAAAAGTAATGAAAACAGTAGTATTTAACACTTGGCTGACTTCTTTGGTTATGTAAACATTCAGAGTTCATGGTGGAAAAACTATGGAAATGGTTGTAATTAATACCCGGATGACTTCTTTGGCAGCAGCCTACCAGATGTCTCCTGAAATTGTGAGGTCAGGAAATATTCTGCACTATTCTTCTTTTAAAAACGATTTCAGCTTTGCTGTATTCTTAAGCTTTTTGAAGCGAATTGCACTCCTAAAGTCATTTGGGTTGAGGTCAGGGCTGGAGCAATACAAGCCTCGATTTTTTCTAATAAAGTCATTCTACTCTTGATATACTGTTGTGTTTTTATTTTCATCATGTTTTATTGCATAGCATCAGTAAACTTAACCTATTTGAACAAGTTTACCATATTACAGTTATCAAAATAACATTAGGTATAGAAAAAGTGATCACTTTTTCCTATGCCTCATGACACTATGCACAAATTAGGTGTGCATTGTTCATTAATTTTCTCTCGGCTTAGTTCCTTATTTGTCAGGGGTTGCCACAGCGGAATGAACCGCAGACTAATCTTGTATATGTTTTACACAGTGGATACCCATCCAGCTGCAACCCAGTACTGGAAAACACCCATACACTCTCACATTCTCACACACACACACACACACACACACACACACACACACACACACACACACACACACACACACACACACACACACACACTCATAACCGCAAATTTTGTTTACCCAGTTCACTTACAGTATGGCACATGTTTTTAGGACTGTGGGGGGATATCAGAGCAACCGGAGGAAACCTGCATGAATATGGGGAGACCATGCAACTCCACACACAGAAATGCCAATTGGACCAGCCAGGACTCGAACCAGCGACCTTCTTGCTGTGATGCGACAGTGCTAACGAATGAGAGGTGGGCATTGTATTTTTAACTATATCAAAAATTAAAACTGGATATGAAAACGGATGGGTCGCACTTTATTTTGATGGTCTGTTTGTTGAATATAAGTTTTATTGCATCCACATGTAATTCTCATTAGATTATAGGTACTGTTAGGTTGGGGTTTTTAAGTTGACATACTAGTTAAATTTCTTATAGTCAGTTAAATAGCAGACATTACAGTATACTAATTATCAAATGGACCATCAAAATAAAGGGTTACCAACAGACATGTTAAATAATACTGTGCTGTAATGAATACAAAGAGAAAGAAATCCAGAGGAATGAAACAGTGAACTTGTGTCACAGATAACCTTGTGGTATTTATGCCATGTTTAAAAATCAAGAATTACATTATTTTTGTGACATAAAAAATGAAGCACAAAGGAAAAAGTAGCTTATTCAGTTTTCACTGTGCGTGAAAGGATTATTTGAAGTGCAGTCTTAATATTTAAAATGATTTGCTTCAGTTCATTTGAACTTCATTTGTACTCTAGAAAACATGAATTTTAAATGCAGTAGGCCACACAGAAAATGGTAGATAGACCCAACAGCTCCGTCTAACACTTAAAATCCCAAAATGAGCTCATGTTTACATGGTTTGGCTATAAAAGAGAATGAAACGCATCAGTTTTGTGACCTTTTGTCTCATCCCTGATGTAATAATTCTGAGAAACTGACAAAAACACCAATATTTCAATACATTACAATGCTGCACAAAGCAAGCATTCCCAACAATTAAAAAAAAAAATCACTGCTATGATTTGAAGCTATCTAGAGTATTTAAGCATTATGAGATGTTTCAGTCCAACTAATGTGTTTACTCATGTTCGCCTGCTACACAGTTTCATGTAACTCTCCATATGTGTCTCTCTCATTCTATCTGCTCCCTCAGGCCCATTTCTGCAGGGCAAGAGCAAGGGGGATTAGTAGCCTTTAATGAGATCTATAGGGAAATAACCTTGACTGCCTCCACCTCCTCTATTTCACTTTCATAGCCATCTTAACAACTACTCACACTCAGAACGATCCACAAACTTTTCCTTGTCCACTGTAAAAGTCAGTGTTTTTGTCCTTAACAAAAAAAAAGCCAAACTGAAGTTTATTTTCACTAAAGTTTATATAAATAAATATATACAGTATTAAGAATATGGTGCTCAGACTGGAGTAACAGCTGCCATAAGTTCAGCTTTGTCATCAGACACGTAAATGAATATTTTAAATAAGATACTAAGATTATATTTCATCACCTTAGAATGATAAGGTCCTATCTGACATTTTGAGTTATTGACATATTCTTATTAAATGACAACTTAATTACATTATGGTATGTTTTTAATAAGTTGTTTACATTTTAAGACTTTTTATTTAAAAAAACAAAAAAAGGTTTTATCTACAAAGTGGAACTCTAGCTTGGCTCTATAGGGTTCTTTATGTGAGCCAATCAGCATTTCAAATGCAGGCGCAAGGATCAATCAGGATCAACGTTCTTTGTCATTTCGCTGAACTGACAGCGGTGAGAGAACAGAAAGAAGCACAAAATCAGAGTCCACTAAATAATGCCGTACCACACAAAATTGAGAAGAAACCTGAAACTGAAAAGATGAATGTAAATGTGTTGATTTAGCAGTTTTTGACATTGAGAGGAAATGTTCAATTTTACATTGTTGTAAAAGAATGAGTTATCCAAAAATGTAATATATTAAATGTGAAACATTTTTCAGTGTTTATTAAACACATTTGCACATTGTCTGTTTTCTTTTAAAGTCTTTACATTTTTATAAACCTTTAAAGGGCAAATACTTATTTTATGGGAAAGATCATTCAATAAATCTAATTCAATAGATCATATAAAGCATATAATTCAAAAAATATTATCATATTATTTACATAAAATTATCATCTGTACTGGACAAAATATTTAGCATCGCCTTGAATGCTTAATTTGAACAAGCAAACCAATTAAATAAACAAATTTAAAAGAATTTTGATAATTTACATTTAGAATAAATTTAGGCCCTCTGTCATGTTAATCTATGAAAGAGAACTGTTACACATATTGTTTGCTGTATGGAATGCAAAAACTTTGAAACTCAGTCTTAAAATCATTTAGAACGCAGATACAACCTTATAATTCCAAGGTGACGATTTGTTTATTGTAAAGTGTCATTGAGTCTGCAAAAAAGCGCTATATAAAACAGACATTATTATTATTATTATTAATTATTACTTTTTTTAGTGGTTTATTGATTGGTTTTGTAAGGATCCAAAATATCAGACCATAAGAACTGTGATGGAATTTCATGAGACAAGATGGAATGTTCCAATGGATTTTCTGATCTGAGAAGTGATGAAGAAACCAACTGTTCCACTGTTCTATTCAAATCACTGTTGACAATGCAATCACAGGCTGGAGAAACAGAGCTACTCAACAGCAGGGGGTAATGCGAAGAAGTCACCCTTCTCCTTCCACTTAAACCCCCCTTCTTGACCCTTACGTTACCTTCTGATTAGAGCACATTTCACATAAAATGTTCAAGGTTTTAATATGGTGTATCTTGCAGCACTATATTCATGTTTGGTATCATTTTAAATGTCTCTGTGTGATTGGTAAAGTGGTCTTAATTTTACAGTAATATTTTACTGGTATATGTTGATTTGGTTTTTGACTTCAATAAGATCTTGATAAGATGCTCTCCCTCCTAAGAGATGGTTAAGTCCTCAAATTGACCAGGTCAGGGTTTCTGTGACACTTCTATTGTCTTGAATTTATGGCTGTTTGTTTTGACTTGAGTATATAAGGTAAGATGTGCTTTAGGACGGGGGGAGATCTTGTAAAAAGACACCCCATTGCAGCATCTCTGAGACTTATGCTGCAATGTATTTCTGTGGTCAGGTATGCATCTCTTAACTCTTTGATTTATCTTTGATTAATGGATGTTGTATTGTTACAGCCTCATCTCTGAATTGGCTTCCTGATTATTTATTATGTAATTGGCAGAATACAATTTTACCTGACAAATAAAATTTTAAGTTTTGATTAATTCTGGAGTTTTGCGAATTCATTGTATCCAGTAGATTATGTGGAGTCTCGTTACCCTTATGGTACGGCATAATCGAAATTGATTTAATTGGCGCATTTGATTATTCGTAGCCATTGCGTGCCGATAACATGTAGACCTTTTAATCATTCGACCACTGGGAATAGCAAGTTGTATGGGCTTGGCTAAGGATCTGTTTTTTTTAAGACTAGGTAAGCGTTAATGCGACCAGCTTATTCAAATATAGTTAATCCTGCATCCTCTGACTATTTTCAGAGTGCCGACATATTGTCCGTGAGAAGAAACGCAAACCCGGGGCGTGGAACTCTGAGCGACGTAGGTCCCTAATGAACATACAATTAGAATATCGGACCTCAGAAAATATCAAAACTCTAAATTAAATCATAAATGATGAATGTGATCCGTTCTTACAATTAGAAATATTATCTAAATCTTAGGATCATTTAAATTGGAGTCAGATTGAATTCGGAGTTAATAAATTAATATAAATAAATTCTAATAAATAATAAAATTCTTTTCATAAGCACTAGAAAAGGCTTACATGCATTAAACCTTCGACCATGCTGTTAGTTTCGTCATTGAGCTAATAGATGGACTCCTACAGTTTATCAATTTATGTGCCTATTTTACGCAGCCAGATTTTAATTAGCCTGAAAATGCTGCCAAAATAAATAACATGAATATTTAACTGAACATTAAAAATAGCAGAAACCTGCCATTTTCTTTCTTTATAACAATGAAAAAATAATAATAGAAACCAATAACTCAAATAAAAAGTGCAATTTTCACATTCTTAGGATAATGAGGGAGGAAAATGCTCTGTCTAGTTGTAAAAAAATAATAATTGCAATTAGAAAAAGAGGTGAAAACAAACAAATCTGTTAGTTTCAAACAATTTATGGAAACAAAGTGTTTATCAATTACATATTTCTTCATCAAATGCACTGACAAGTTTGACTTTCTGTCCATCTTTTTTCTCAAATAGAAAGTATTCCCAAAACCATATAGCATCCAACAACAGAGACAACATGTTCTTTTTCTATTTCTATGCTGCTACAATTGTTTTGTTGTTGCAGTGAAATCTGGTGTACATGCAGACAGTGTGTTGAGTGAACCAAGAAAAAGATTTTTATGCATAAATGCATAAAGAGATATATTGTGCGAAGATGTGGACTGTCAAAATAAGATGCCTCTCACAAATATTCATATAGGTATCAATATTTTGCGCATAGAATTGATATTTCATATTGTGATCAATTCATTGTTACACTCCAAGCTTTTTCATTTTGCTACATAAATGCCGCTTTGGTGAAGTATCCAAGACTTCTTTAAAAAAAAAAAAAAAAAAAAGGATATAGCAACATTTTTTTTTCTTCCCGACTTGTCTTATACTGTATACCCTTTCCTCCCATTATTACTTCTTCACAGTTGCTCTGTGTTTGCTGGTTGATAGACCTGCAGGCAGACTGTGGTAATGAGTGTGAGATGCAGGGTCACACCGCCACTGCCCTGATGCCCCTCAGCGTTCAGTGAACACAGTGCTTTAACATAAGTCAAGTCAATTGCACTTACTGAAGAAAACGCTCAGATTTTCCCATTCAGCCATTTCCATGTTAATCATTTTGCATACGGTTCCCACGCAGTTTGCAGCAATATAGTCAAACATTTGGTTTCAAGGACATTTTGGGTCTGTTTACAACATTTTCTCTGATCTAATATTTATCTCATTTATGGAAATAGTTTTAATTAAATCTGGAAAAATAAAGGTGTTGGAAAACTAATCTAATGTTCAAATCCCATGTTATATATAAACTTAACAGTGTTAGATCATCTTTTTTTTTTCTTTTTTTTTACAGAAACATAAGCTACATATTGACTTATTTGCTTTATTCATTAATAAACTACTTATTCAGCAGTCAAATTATTTGAAATGTAATCTACATTAAGCTTTGTATTTTACTCGATGTGAAAACATCATCAGAAGTACAAATGGTGGACTCTGAAATGACTGTCATTATAGGCAAAATGAAACATCTGTTTTAAATGAACATCTATTTTAAGTGATCACTCAAAACTATAAAGGGTTTGCATAAATTAGTGTAGAACCTTCTTATCCAAAAAAATGTTCTTTTGTAAGCAAAACAAAACAATAACACATTATTTTTCTTCTTCATTCACAGATGCGAGCGAGATGCATCTCTGTTGTTAAAGTTTTCATTTGATTGGCTATTAATTTAACATTCCGACAGGTAAAAATAGAAAGGAAAAAAAATTTAAAACAACACAAACATCCAAAACTGTCATCTGTGGCATTATTGTTCTGTGTTGCATCAGTGCTGTTGAATCTGACAATGCTATATAGCTTATAACAGTGTTTCTCAACCACATTCCTAGAGGACCACCAACACTGCATGTTTTGGATGTCCACTTTGTCTGTCAGACCCATTACAGGTATTTCAGTTTCTGCTAATGAGCTGATGATCTGAATCAGGTGTGTTTGGTTAAGAAGACAAGGAAAATGTGCCGAGCTGGTGTTCCTCCAGGAACGTGGTTGAGAAACACTGGCCTATAGGACAGGGCTGTCTAGGACTGCAGCCCTACACAATTTACTGCCAACTCTGCTCCAACACACTTACCCGTAGATTTTAAACAAGCCTGAAGGATTCAACTAGTTTGATCGGGTGTGTTTAATTAAAGTTGAAACTAAACTGCAGAGCTGCGGCCCTCCAGGAATGAAGTAAAATTTACATGTGGTTTCAACAACCAGAAGCATTTATACTGCCTGCACTGCCTTGTCAGAAATCCCAGCTGTAAAAGCAACAAAAAATAACTTGAACTGCATCCCAATCATGACAAATACTGCAGAAGACATATTGGAAGCCGCATGAACCCAAGATTCTCACTGAAATCAGTCAAGTTGGGTGAAGGAAAAATTATGGTTTGGGATTACATTCAGTATGGGGGCGTGCGAGAGATCTGCAGAGTGGACATTTGTGCTGCCCATTACATTACAAACCACAGGAAAGGGCAGGATAGCACTCCTTCTTATACTTCAGCCTCCACATCAAAGTTCCTGAAAGCAAAGAAGGGTGGGCTCCAGTATTGGCCAGCCCAGTCACCAGACATGAACATTATTAAGCATGTCTGGGCTAAGATGAAGGAGGCGGCGTTGAAAATGAATCCAAAGAATCTTGATGAACTCAGGGAGTCCTGCAGGAACGCTTTCTTTGCCATTCCAGATGACATTATTAATACGTTATTTGAGTCAATGCAGAGATGTATGGATGCAGCCCTACAAGCTCATGGGAGTCATACACAATATTAACTCTTTCGTTACTGGCCTTTGCCTTTCATATTAGCCATTTCTGATATCAAACGATCAACTAAAAGTCGAGTTATTATTGGTTGCTCCTAAACTGTAAGTAGGCGACAAGACTTTTACAGGCAGTGCACACCTGTCCGTTTATTAATCTATCCAATCAGAATAAATGCATGAAGGGACCAGGTGTAAACAACCCCTTTGGGCAATACAAAGCTCTGGTTACGTTCTTGGGTCGCAGTTTGCTGTTTGATGTAAAATGTGCATGTGTTTAGCGCATTACATGGTGAGTGGGCATTCCTGTGGCCCTACATTTGCTCGGTTGTGTTTGCACACCTCCTGTCTCTCCCTGAACTCATTAAACCACAATTAACGAGCAATTGCAGTTTATTGAGGGTGAATTAGCTGGTATGTAGAGCAGGCCTAATGTACTGGGATTATGCGGACATATTACTGCACACCAAAGAGAGAGAGACAGAAAGAGAGAGAGAGAGAGAAGCATAAAAGAATATGGTTTGAGGCAAGACAAAAATCAGCAAGAGATAGAGAGAGAAAGACATGAAAGGGAATCTGTAAGTCAGATGAATCTCATTATGGGATTTTAATAATAACAGAAAAAAAAAGCTGACAGATTTCAGTACCTGAATGCTTCCTGTAATGTATATTGGAGAATCACTATCAAACTCTTTATAGGAAAAATGTAATACAATTAGTGACAGGTCTTGTATTGCGATGTATGTCAGAAACAAAGTAGTGTAATAGGATTATAGAGCATATACAGTAGCAGTGGTCTCAAACTTAACTCCTGGAGAGCCACAGCTCTGCATACTTTAGCACTGTTATTCTTTAGGTGAACAATTAATCAGTGCAATTTAATCTAAAATTTTTTTTTTTTTGATAATCTTCAAAGTCTGACCATTTGCTTCTGAGAGGCAGTTTGTCTCTGATGATGTCAGTTTGATGATTCAGCCACAATATTCTTAACCACACCCCTTTTTCCGTTAGTTTGCTATGAGGGAGTGAGAGAAAAAAGAAATCACTGCCCCTACGCAATATTCAGTTTTAGTTGGAAGTACATTAGCACACTGGAGGTCTCAGCAACTTCTGGTTCACGCAGACTTTAAATACAATTACACATATTAAAAGCTGGTTTTAGTTTCATTGCCTAATGCATCATGAATGTGTTTCTGGCTGAGTCTTTTTTTTTTTGGGTGTGCTAACAGATGCGTTGTTGCAGATGGGCTAAAATGTTTGACAGAATGTTTTGAAGCAGTTCTGATCACCTGCAGGTGTCTCACTGCCATCCTGATTCATCTATCAACCAATCTTACACTAATTACAATTGGCTGGTGGCGTGTTTCACTAAATAGGCAGCTTTGGATAAATGGAACAAAGAAATAACCACTCATTGTCTCTCTCTTCCACTCACAAGCAAACATACACAAACTTCCCCCTCACAAATATACACACAGCACTTACACTTACATTAATTACACAATGCCTCAATAGAAGAGAGGGGGGAAAGAAGATACTGTACTACTTTTGTTGTTGTTGTTTTGTAAACTTGTACAACTGAAGGCAGAGAAAAGCTGTTTGAAACCTTAAATATGCCACCATTTTAGAATAAAGTAGTTTATTTATTTACTATATTTATATTTTCTGATTTTATTTTCATTTTATTAATGTTTTGTTCAATACTTTCACTTCAGTTTATTAAAGAATAATTTCCTTTATCAAATAATCTAAATAAAGCAAGTTTAATCTTGTATATATTACAGCGTTTTAAGGGATTTGTTTCTGTAATTACTACATTAAAAGTATTAAGAAAGAAAGAAAGAAAGAAAGAAAGAAGGAAAGAAAGAAGGAAGGTAGGAAGGTAGCAAGGAAGAAACGAACGAACAAATGAAGAAAGGAAAGAATGAAAGGAAGGAAGGAAGAAAGGAACGAACGAACAAACAAATGAAGGAAAGCAAGAAAGAAAGAAAGAAAGAAAAAAAAGAAAGGAAGGAAGGAATGAACGAATGAACAAACGAACGAATGAAGGAAGGAAAGAATGGAAGGAAAGAAGAAACGAAGAAACGAACTAACAAACATACAAAGAAAGAAAGAAAGAAAGAAAGAAAGAAAAAAGGAAGGAAGGAAGGTGGGAAAGAACGAATGAAGGAAGGAAAGAATGAGAGGAAGGAAGGAAGGAAGAAAGAAATGCTTACTAAAAATAATAATAAAAATATCTGAATCATAGTTATATAATAATACTCCTGCTGTCTTCAAGTTCACTGCCACTGAAAGCACACTGTCAGTCCAGGTCTGCCATTTTAATTCAATTATCAAGTATAATCTTATTATTCATGAGTCATTAATCTCCAGCCACTGCCCACAGCTTTTGGTCTGGCGGAGGAGAGCATGATGGGAAGTAAATCTCAGTATTGTCATCATAAGAAGTGAAGGATGACTATAAAACACAGTAGATTCTGTCATGTGTTCCTGGTCTTAAAAGGGTAGTTCACCCAAAAAATAAAAAAAAGTGTCTCCATTTACTCACACTTTAATGTTTAGGAATTGGACGATAACAGTTTCAAGGTTTAACATGGTTTGGAAAAGTTAAAGTTTTAAAACCGCTAAAATTTTCTTTGATACCGTTCCTAAGGTAAGTTTTTTTTTTTATGTGTGGTAAAGAAATTAATGTTTTTGAAACCAATAAAGACAGCAGAAATTAACTATTTATTTTAATTATTTAGCCTGTAGTTAACTGTTGCAAAATATTTTAAATGTGTACTAAAAAAATGGTGTATATATAGTGTTCAATTAGGGGATAACATATTTTTTTTTTTACTCAGACATTTAAAAAGAACATATTTTAGAGCAGTGATCACAATACTTTGATATACCTTTGATAAACTTGATTTTATCCAAGGTTATCAAACCACCAAAACTTATGCCGGCCAATGCCTAAACCAGTTAGAGTTTTACTATTCTGTTGAACACACAAAAAATAAGATACTGAAGAAAGTTGGAAATCTGTATCACTGACATCTGTAGTATTTGTTTTCCTACTATGGAACTCAATGATTACAGGTTTCCCAACATTCTTCAAAGTATCCTCTTTTTTTGTTTAACAGAATAAACAAACTCAAACTGGTTTGGAACAAGCAAAGGGTAATGACACAAATTTCCTTTTTAAGTGAACTGTCCCTTTAATATCGTTGTTTGCCGTCCTCTCGGCAAAAAAAAAAAAAAAAAAAAACAGGTCCACGGTGACTTTAATTAAAAGTGCCTGCTTTAATTTGTGATGTACAATAAACGGATTACAGCAGTGGTGATTTCATTCTTCAAATCACTGAACCTCTTAATCTGTCTAGTGAAAAAGAGCTTCAGTCCAACAACATCACAGGCTTTTCACTGAGCTTCTTTAAACCTCTTTTTTTCCATCTAAAACAGCGGAGGAGGTCACCTTGAGTCTGTTTCTGCTGAAAGTCATACAGTTGTTTACAGGATTTTTACCATGTGGATGTTCAACTACTTTTCCTTGTTCTTTTATTCAGTTTTCTCCCTCCTTTCTTCTCTCATGCTCTTTCTTTTTGCTTTATATGGGGAAAATGAATTGTGCTGACGTTCGCACATCTGCACGGTACAGATATTTGGTAGAAATCTACTTACATGCACACACACACACACACACACACACACATGCGTGCACACACACAAATAGAGAAACTGCATGAGAGAACACTGGAGGGCAATTTCAGCAGATCCAGTCAGCGTCAGCCCATATTTAAATATAGATTCCTGAGCAATCAGAATCCTGTAGTGCCATATAAAGAGATGAGTGAAATATGATATAGTTTGAGAGTTCAGAGTAATTGGACATGTCAGTGATTTATTTAAAACTCTTTCTGACATCAGTGAGCCTTGAATGATTAAAGTGGCCAGTCAAGGGTGAATAAAGGGCTTTTCACACTGTGCTTAACACCATCTTTCTGAACTCTGCTTTTAACTTGGGGTAAATGAGCATTTTACGGTTGCATTTTAGATGGGGGGGGGGGTGCTGTTTGTACGGGCTTATAAAAGCCTGCTTATGAACAAGACTAGTATTGCTTTTTGTGGTGTTAACTCTCCACCGCTGTGTGAAATATGTATGTGAAACAATGCAGTGATGAAATGTAACTGCTAGATGCTTAGCAACCAAACAGCCAATCTCACATGACTTAAATTCATGTATGTTGGACAGCCACTGAGATGCCACACATTGGCTGTATAAACTGTAGTGTCAATATTTGATGGAAACTGTCAAGTGCTGAAATATAGCATTCAGTGGAGGATATAAATACATTTACATCACTGTTATAAAGTTTGTGATGTTTTATTTTTTCTCATATGCTCAACAATGGTACAGTTGAAGTCAGAATTATTAGCCCCCCTTAGATTTGTATTTCTTTTTTAAATATTTCCCAAAGGATGTTAAACAGCAAGGAAAACTCCCATCTCCAGAGAAATAGGAGGGAGCCCCGGGCTCGAGGATCTTCTGAGCTCACAGCTCTCTCCCGGGACAGCATGCCAAACATGCTTTATTATTAATCATCAGCTAAGTGTGAACTCTTGAATAAAACATAAACTAATTTTAATTATGAATTAATTTAATGTTTTATCACAAACTAAATATTTTACAACACCACAAAACAAACAAAAGAGCATAATATAAAATATGACAGGCTTTGTATGTTGTCCATATGATCTACAGTATAATATCATATGCACAGCACTACTTGTGCATGCATGCAAACAAACTTACTGAAAGTGCTAATGAGAAATCTGCTTTGTGGCGCCAGTCGCACTCCTAAATGCGTGCTTGTTAAGCGTGTGGCCCACCAGCTGGCAACTGCGCCTTGGGATCTATTTCAAACTCTATCCACATTTTGAACATGTATAAGGTACTACAAGGGAGGTAAGTGTAAGTATAGCAGGTCTTTTGTGCAGCAGAGGTCATACGTATTGACTGAGAGTACGTCTGGTCCTCTTATAAGGGGAGTGTGAGCTCTGACCTGCCATAGCAAAACACACACTCCAGACGGTTTCAGATGTTCATGCTGGCAATGAATGGTTGAAAACAGCTTTTTTCCTAGTCTGTGTTTGTCATTTCTTCCCCTTTTTAGATATTTGTCAAATACATGCATCTCTCCCAGTAGCAGACTAATAATTTTTTGAACAGTGTTTTGTCGCCTGTTTATTATGTATAGACCATTTCAATGTAGTCATGTCATTGCTCTATGAACATTTCCTGCTTGTTATCAAACTGCAACAACAGGCAATTCAATCATAAATTAACACTAACACAGCCGTCATAACATATATGTGGCTCTTTTTGGATTCTTTGAAGCTATAGAAATTAAATATATAAACATAAAATACATTGGAACCATTGTTTTTGTTAACGTCCCGCAAAATGGTTTATGCTAGGGCTATACGATAATGGAACAGTTTGACATTGCTTCATTTTGTTTATTAGGGGTGTATATTGCAATAGGAATACATATCTACCAGATGGCTTATATAGCTCTATTTGGAAAAAAAAAATCTTGAATTTAGATTGATTGTGGTGATTTCATAAAGGTGTGAATCATGTATAGAAATAACAAACAAATTTCAAGCAAGAAAAAAAACAATAGGGCAAAGAAAAAAGTTAAACAAACAGTGCTTTATGGGTTTCCAGAGAGTCAAGCAGTATTCAGGTAGAAAACTGAATAATAAAATGTTAAATAACAGTTTATAACCTATTAATATTCAAGTAAAATTATTCTTCATTAATGTTACAAATGTTGTAGATTTGATTCTTTTGAAATGCCTTTAAAACACATGCAAATGATAAACATTCACTCTGTTTAAACATTCACTCTGATTAACTATAAGCCCAACTCAACATTGCATGTGATGTGACTATTGCAAACACACACTGTGATATTGTGAGTGCAATGTGTCAACAGGCACCCTTCTTTGCGGTCATGTAGTAAAACTCATTTATTATGGAAAAATCTATTTAAATATCTCTCTGATAGGCGAAGCGGTGACGTAGTAGGTAGTGCTATCGCCTCAAAGCAAGAAGGTCGCTAGTTCGAGCCTCAGCTGGGTCAGTTGGAGTTTCTGTGTGGAGTTTGCATGTACTACCTTCGTTCGTGTGGGTTTTCTCCAGGTGCTCCGGTTTATCCCACAGTCCAAAGACATGTGGTACAGGTGAATTGGATTGGCTAAATTGCCCGTAGTGTATGAGTGTGTATGAATGTTTCCCAGAGATGGGTTGCAGCTGGAAGGGCATCCGCTGTGTAAAACATATGCTGGATAAGTTGGTGATTCATTTCGCTGTGGCGACCCCGGATTAATAAAAGGATTAAGCCAAAAAGAAAATAAATGAATGAATGAAAATCTCTCTGATGTGTATTCAAATGATCTGGAATCTGATACTTGTGACTTTTAAGAGCAGAGGATGCTTCTCATAGTAAAAACTAAATGCAATTTTACTTTGTATTAGTATTGCAAAAAAAAAAAAAAAAAAAAAACGTTCTACAGATGTGGAAAGCTGGTGCTTAAAACATGGTCTGAGATTTATATTAAGTGACAAACTGTTTTTGGAAAAGATTTGGAAAACAATTATGCTATTTCTTGCAGGTAGACTGAAATGTTATTTATGTGAAATTTTCACAAGTGTACTGTATATCTTTTATTTATTTATATTTTTGTTTGCTTGCTTATTTTATAATTACTTTGTTTCATTTGGTTTCATTGTCGGATTATATCCCATCAAAGTTTTTGTCCCAGCCAACTTTAGAATGTAGAATAGTTGCAAGTAACAAGTCAGTTTTATTCCTTCATTGTGTGCCTTTTTTTTCTTGTTTTTATAAACCAATAAGAACTGTTCTTTTTTTGTTTTTATAAACCTTCAACAAACATTATATTTGTGTGTTAGATGGGTGGGTGGGAGGTACAGTAGGGCTTTGAAGGTGCTTTCACATTTGATTCAATTGCCTGGTCCAGGGGTCAGCAACCCGCGGCTCTAGAGCCGCATGCGGCTCTTTAGCGCTGCCCTTGTGGCTCCCTGAGGTTTTTTTAAAAATGTTCAAAAAGATGGGGAAGGTTAGTATATATTTTTGTTTTAATATGATTTCTATAGGAGGACAAACATTTTAAACGTTTTCAAATGCTGTAAAAGTGTGTGGAATTAATATTTAATTTCAACATTTCTGTCAACGAAGATTTGCGTCATAGCCTGCGACACAGGTTTCTATCAGCAGGGTGGGATGCCTGGCAGGTGGCTGTTGTAAACAAACCGGGAGATAATAAAGCATGGAAAACCGTTCACAGATGGTGACTACATGAAGGAGTCATTCATCAACATATTAGAACACCTATTTGCAGACAGAACAAAACCAAGATAATCAAAAAAATTAAAGATATACCTCTCTCCGCTAAGACAGTGAAGGAAAGGGCTATTAAAATGGCAGGTAACATCACCTATCAGCAAACCAAGGACATTAATTCAGTGCCAGCATACTCAATTGCCTGTGATGTGACCGATATTCAATGCGCTTTTATGCAGGTATGTGAACTCTGATGGGCCGCAAGAAGAAATTATCAAATTAATATCACTGAAAGACCAGAGGCTGGGCTGAAGTGTTTAAATGACAACGAAATAAACACCAACCACCTGACATCAGTGGCTATTTAATCATGAAGGCTCATTATGTATTTGTAGCCAACTTACTCATTTATTTAGTAGGCTATTATAGCTACTATAGATACAGCATGTGTTTCCTTCATTATAAGGCTTATATAAGGCTTTACATTTTTTGCGGCTCCAAACATATTTGTTTTTTGTTTTTTTTGGTCCAATATGGCTCTTTCAACATTTTGGGTTGCCGACCCCTGGTCCAAACCCAAGTTTGATTGTCCCCCACTTACCACCTTCTTAGCTAGTTTTTCTTCACACCATCTTTTTTTCCTTCTGAACCCCGGTGTGATTGTGTCATCCAGCTGCTGTTGTGTGAACAGCTATTTCTGTGTTGTTTTTCAAAATAAAAAAGATGTATGCACATTACTGTTGTTCTGCTTTTACTAAATCGTTTGGTGTTGGTAACATATAGAGATTGACTTGCATCTATCTGCCGCAAAATTATTAAAAACGTTTAGAACATAACGCAATGTCTGCAGATATCATTTTTGGAGGACACAAGCAGACATTATCACTGTGTTTGCACTGGGTCAGTTCAACTTGACCCCAAGGTAATGTTAGGTGATACACAGACACACAGAAAAAAAAACATTATGAAAACTAAAGTTTGTTGTACAGTTGGTGGTTCACTTCCGTTATTTGTAATGTAATGTGTATTTATATAGCGCATTTAGGGGAGGGGGGGTCTCTCCACACCACCACTAGTGTGCAGCATCCACTTGGATGATGCAACGACAGCCACAGGACAACAGCACAAGTGCACTCACAACACACCAGCTATTAGTGGAGTGGAGAGACAGTGATACGGCCAATTTTGTGGATGGGGATGATTGGGAGGTCATGATAGGTAAGGGCTGATTGAGGAAATTTGGCCAGGACACCGGGGTTACACCTCTATTCTTTACAGGAAGTGCCATAAGATTTTTAAAGACCACAGAGAGTCATGCCCTTAGTCTCATCCGAAAGACGGCGCCCACTGAGCAGTATAGTTTCCCCTTCACTTTTGGGGCATTAAGACTCACACAAACCACAGGTTGAGCGCCGCCTGCTGGCCTCACTAACATCACCTCCAACAGCAACCTAGTTTTCCCATGTGGTCGGCCAACCAGGTACTGATCAGGCCCTGCCCATGCTTGGCTTCAGTGAGTAACCAGTCTTGGGCTGCAGTGTGATATGGCTGTGGCATTTGGTATGATTACATTCATTTGAGAAGTGAACAAGACCAGAGCTTTTTCAGGCAGACTCAGGTACAGTTCGTGGGTGCAAACCTGAGTTCAGAAGACATCATTCACACTAGCTAGATGTACTGTACTTTGATGTTAAACAAACCAGGGTGTGGACCAAAAGTGCTAGTGTGAAAGCTTCTTTTTGTAAGTACAGTCTACTGTAGTATAACAACAGTACTTGCTAGAGTCTTAATATATGGCACATAGGTGATACTTTATGTATAATTTATGTATAAAAAAGAAACTCAAAGGTTTAAAACCCCTTGAGGGTGAGTAAATAAAAATTTCTTGGCAAACTATCCCTTTAGCCAGACATGGTTTGCAAAAGATGAGTGTTGCATTGTGTATGAGCAGGTAATTGGGGAACAGGTGTGGGGTTGTGTGTGTGTGAGTGTGTTTTTCACTAACCGTCTGTTTAATATCAGGAATGCCAATTCGAAAGACCATCAGAGCTACGTGTGTGTCGTCAGGTGCGTTGCTGGAGCTCCGCTCTCGTAGCTTCCTCTGCGGTTGCTGCTGCTGCTGATTGGTTGACGTTTGGTGGGTTGGTCCAGGATTGGACGAATAAGGGTTGGCCGCATGGCCCGGATTGCCGGGTCGAATTGGTCTGTCTCCTGGGAGTCGTCCAGCCATTGTGCCTTTTTGCCTGTGCCCCTCTTCCCTGCCTCCTCTCAAACGCCCTGGTCCTCGCCTGATGTCATCTTCATCGTCCACTTCCTCTTCATCGTCCATCTCCAGCTCTCCGTTCTCCTCCTCACCTTCCTCGTCCATGCCATCATCGTCCATTTCCTCTTCCTCCTCCTCTTCCTCTTCCGCCCCTGGATAAAGGTGTTGACTGTTTCCCAGCATCCTTTGCTGCTCCTCGTCGCTGGAGAGGGGGCTGAGCGGCATCGTCATGGCGACAGGGAGAGTGGCACCAGCGGCAACGGCATCATCCCCAGAGACACACTGTGAAAAGAGAGGAGGAGTGCAGGCATGAGAAACAGCGAGAGGTGGATGATGAGAGGAGGAGAGAGCAGACCGAGAGAACACAAGTAGGAGTTGGACAGAATCTAAGAGAACAAATAATCCCACATCACTCCATCACTCAGAGCCTCCCAACAAGCCACAACAGGCTGTTCATGCAGGACGTGTTCTCGCATGCATTGTTAGACATGCACCACAGAGACTTTTCTGACTGCTGCAATGTGCCTCACTGTTTTAAAGCATCTCGCGCCATGAGCACTGAGTTCTGAAAATCAGCGGAATGGAACGGAAACTCTATTTAACTTCAAATGATGTCTTGGTCACACTTTATTTTGATGGTCCATTTGTTGAATTTAAGTTACATTACATCTACAGGCCAACTAATTCTTATTAGATTATGAGTACACTGTTAAAGGTTGAGGTTAGTGTAAGTTGACATGTACTTGCAAAGTTTCTTATAGTCAGTTAAATGTCTGTTGAAGGAGCAGTATCAACCGATATTAAGCAGACAATCTACTAATACTCAAATGGACTATCAAAATGTTGTCTTACTGATATCTTAAACTTAAAGAGACGTAGCACAGTGGTTCAAGACGTCTATCTAGGACATGTTTACAAACAATACCAATATAGAACTGCACACACACAATAACACTTCCCATGTAGTTTCTAAAAAACTTCTGTTAAAATTGTGTTAATGTCACCCTGAGCACCAAGTCGTGTTAAAATGTTTAACATTAGGAATAAAATCTGCCGTGAATGGTAAATGTTTTAGACATTTTACATTTAGACATTGACATTTTAGAACTCAAGTTTAGAGGCCAAGCGGCAACGTTTAAACCACTGAAAATCCAAAGGGCCCCAAATTACAATTTAAATAATGAAAACAACTTCATTTAATATCATTTCAGCAGTTTTACTGACTTTAAAATACTCTTTGTAGCTGTCTGGTGTTTCATTGTTTTATGTAAAAAAAACTAATAATAATAATAAGAAAACATGATAATAAAGAAAAAAAGTGATCATTTAAAAAACATACAACACAAATAACTTAGTAACAAAATTAAATTTGGCTGACACGGTAGCTCAGTGGTTAGCATTGTCACCTCACCGCAAGAAGGTCAAATTATATAAGGGAATTGAATAAACTAAATTGGCCATAGTGTATGTGTGTGTGTACGTGTTTTTGTGACATTTCAGGACACAAATCTATATAATGACATGGGTATGACACAGGTATTACAAAAAGGGGGTGAAATATGAGGACATTGGTGACGTCTTCATTTCAGAGAGTTGAGCTGTACACTGTCTCCTGTGATGGTTGGGTTTAGGGGTAGGGTGGGGTGAGGTGAGGGCAATATAATATACGGTTTGAACAGTATAAAATGAATGGAAACCTATGTAATGTACCCACTTTTCACAAAAAAAATTGTGTGTGTATGTATGTGTGCTTGTATGGATGTTTCCCAATACTGGGTTGCAGCTGGAAGGGCATCCATTTTGTAAAACATATGCTGGATAAGTTGGCAGTTCACTAAATGAATAAAGGGACTGATGAATAAAGGGACTAAGCTGAAGGAAAATGAATGAATAAATGACAAAACTAAATTTAAAATAACTTTGAAAAACTTTCAAAGTTAAAAATACTCAAAGTATTAAACTGTAAACATCTATTGAGCACTGATAATTTAGGGCAATTTTAAATTTGAATAATAAATATAATAACGACTACTACTAAAGCTACGACTACTACTACAAGTATGAATATTGTTAAAGTAGTACATTAACTTTTAGTCTAAGCCAGGGGTGCCCAAACTCAATCCTGGAGAGCCGGTGTCCTGCAAAGTTTAGTTCCAACCCCAATGAGACACACCTGGGCTAGCTAATCAACCTCTCACTTGGCTTTCCAAACATCCATGCAGGTGTGTTGGAGATAAAATCTGCAGGACACCTGCCCTTCAGGACCGAGTTTGGGCACCCCTGGTCTAAGCTATGACAGACGTGCACTTCCGATTCAAGTGCGACAGGCTTTAGAAGCATCAACTGCATTTAAATTATATAAACATAAAGCTTAACATTTGCACTTCTTTTGAGCACAAATTACAGAAGACAGTGAGAAGGATGGAGAGGGTTGGTCAAATGCCTTTAAGAGAGATCGTCATTTCTAATTTGACGTAACCTCTTTTGTTAGTTTCATTGCTGAGCTACAAAAAAAAGCTAAATTGAAATGTTTCAATTAAATGTTGTAAATGAATCAGATTTTTAAAATGTAATTTAATGTAATTAAAAAAATAATTATGTAAATAATGTCACTTGACAGATTGAGGACAATGCAGAAGATATCGGTGAGCAAATCAAGGCAAACATTAGTGTAACTCCAATCTGTTATAAATGAGATTGTTTTTGTATTCACTGTAATAAGTTCTTTATTAAATATTAAGGAATATTGCTGTGTTAGTTCATATAAAGCAATGCTTTCTAGTTATTTTTAAATATTATTAAATAAATGAGGAAATTACTCATGGCAACTATATTTACCTTTGGCCCACTAGCCTTAATCAAGTTTGGTTTTTAACCCTTCAAAAGAAAAAGTTTGGTTTAAACATTAGGCTAGGGCTGCACGATATTGGAAAATGGTAATATTGCTATTTTTGTTTTTCTGCGATATACTGTATCTAAATAATTTCCCCAAAGGATTGGATAACACTATTTGGAAAGAATTTATAGTGCCGTTTTAGTTTAAGGTTCAACTCTTGATATTAGCAAACAAGTAACAATGACTTTTAATTCAATAACCTCCTAATTAGCTCCTTTTTATTAGTTATTATGGTATTTTAGGTATTGGGTAGGATTAGGAATATCTAATAAGAACATTCAGAATATGTAGTTTATAAGTACTAATAAGCACATATCTTAATAACATGGATGCCAATAATCAACCAGTTTATAAAGAGAATTGGTCTCTAAAGTTTTACCGAATGTAATGATTAAGATAATTCTGCAGGGAAGTGAATCATCCATAAAATGTAAATAACAAATTGCAAGCATAAGATAAATGCAATAAAGCATAGATAAAAGTTTAATAAACAGTGGATGCTTTAAGGTTTTGTATAAATAAATGTAGAAATTACACTGCAAAGTCTTTATTGTATGAATAATTCAATACAATTGTTCATTATCAAGCTTCCAGTTGGTAACATAGTTTGTGCCTGAATACTTTAATCTCTCTCAGACCTTATAAACATGCTAATCATAAAAGGTCACTCCATTGTAGTTAAACTCAGTATCAACATCGAAGCAACAATCCCAACATTGCATATATATGCAATGTGACTATTGCAGATGCACATTTTAGTATATCGATGCTGGAACGATATATATTGTGCAGCCCTACATTAGGCTGTTTCTAAGCAAAACAAAAAGCACCATCGACACGTTTATACATTTGGAATACAAATGCTCCTGTATTGCTTTTTAAGCATTGTACTAGCTATTTGTTTTAGGTCCCTTTAAGAACAACTCAAATTTTAATGCCGCCTACATTCTGTTCTATTCCATCGCACACTGTCTATCTGCTTATGAATGCAACATCAGACTCTTTGGGGACGGCCGATTCTCATTCACAGACTACCACCGCCTACCCCTGGTGTCCCACTCACCCTTATGCAAAACAAACCCACGTCTTACAGTGACAAGGATGAACTCATCACGTACAGACACTCATGCGCTGCTTGTGTTACAGCAGAGAGATGATGTTTGGCTCCCCCAAAACACACACACTCATTCACCTCTTGTATTACAGCACAGACGGGGCTACATCCTTGTACACATACACAGACAAAAACAGCACTCAGAGCAGTGCTGCAACTCCTCATGCAGTATGTCCCAGATCAGTAACAAAACCCACTGAAGAACAGCAATCTCAGGTCCTGAGAGTCTCACCTTCAAACAGCCCTCTTCAAAACAGGATTACTGTGTTTAACAGAGGGAACAAAATACGCTTCTGTAGTGCCACTCACATCAAGCGGCTGTGGGGCTCAGATGCTGCACCTACACTTTAGACGTGGAGGAGATCTTACGACAATGTGCCTTGTTCTTGTGCCAGTCTGCTGTATGCCGTGTGTGTGTTCGCTGTTACCCAAACAATCAAAACCCAAAGTCTTTACATAAAACCCTAGAGCAATGCCAAGACCTTCACCATGTGGTGTGCTGATCTCGGAGGTGATTTAATATGATGCAGTTTTACAAAATATGCGCTTCTGTAATAAAAACTCATTTACTCTGTGACAAAAACAAAATTAGAACAGTGTAAAATATTTGTAAATAAAAAATAATGAAATTTCCCCTGTTTATTTTTTGCTTTTGAATGTTGAAAAGTTTGAAAATTTGTAATTTTCAGATTTTTTAATTTTTAATTTTTTTTATTTATTTAAAGGGCACCTCTTATAAAAATGTACTTTTGTAAGCTGTTTGGACAGAAGTGTGTGTAGGTATAGTGTGTCCATAGTCATATCGGAGTGACATTAACCAAAGTTTTTTTTTCTTTTCCTGATGTTCAAATAGGACCCAAATCCCACCCATTTTGAGGCTCACCACAACGTCACATAGGAGTGGAGTATTCCCCGCCCAACAAACTAATTGACAGGCTCCATGTTTCTATAATAACATGTATACACATGTCCACAGAACTTTTTTTCACAAATAAGCTTTCACGAAAAACTCTCAGAGATTTTTATAAGTTTTATAAGTGTAAAATGTTTTTAAAACAGAGCACGATTGTAATAAAGACAATGAAACCTCTATGTAATTCTTATTCGCTATAATCCCCACGGCCACATGTTGTCAGTAAACGGGCATATATATGTGTGTACTGCAAATGGCATTTGCGTGTTTCTCATCATTTATAAAGTCTTGAATACACTCCATCACAAATACATGAAATAAACTTGTTTGGTACATCTGAGTAATGAGCTGTTTTTCAGCTTCATCTGAGTCTGTCTTTCTCACTGTGCTGTTTATCTGACGTATAGCATGATGAGAAGCAGACACACACAGGCTAAAAAAACAGCTACAGTATACCAAAATTGGCAGATTCTGCAGGTTATAGAAAATAATCTAATGCGTATTGTGAGCTGAAACTTTACAAACACATTCTGAAGTCACCAAAACCTTAATAAAATAAGTCCCCTTTAAAGGATTATATTGTTTAAATTCACAGCTTAATAAATTTTAGCCCATTTCCATTAAGCGGTAAGGTTTTTTGTTCATTTCCAATGTCCAAAGATACCAAAAAGCGAAATGTCCCATACCACTTTTAAAAAAGTGATATGGACGATGATCAGATATTTATTGTTTGGCAATAGAATGTCAACATCATGCGTACATGCGCCCTTCCAGTCCAACAAAGTGAACAAAAGAACTGGTAATAAACTGCTAGAACTTTCTGTTATTCTACACACTTTATAATACATTGTTTCAAACTACTAAAATGTCAATAAAAGTCACTTTGTTGAACTGTAAAGTTGAAATTTAAACATCAAAGGTCAACATAGCAGAGATCAAGGTCTATTAATGCAATTTATAACCAAAAATAAATAGAAAAACACCTGTTAATCATGAAATACAGACAAAGTTAATTAACAAATTTTTTGATCAACTGTTTTCCAACTTAATTTTTACCTCTTTCAATGTTTTACAAAAATCCTTTACATGTTTAATTTTTTGTGTGTATTTTTCAACAAAAAGAATGTGACTTAAAGCAACTGTATAGATACAATTTTATTGACTACTAACACTAAATGAAATTTGGACTACTTTTGGATTACTTATAGATTACTTTTAAAATCTGTCCCAAAGCACTGAACGGAAATGAATGAAATTTAAATGAAATTTAAATTGTCATTTGATATTTTGTAAACTCAAAGCTAAATAATACCCCACACAATATAATTTGTAGAAAGGAACATTTGAAATAATAATAAAAACAAAATTAAGTAGCATCAAGAAATATGTGAATAATGTCATTGTGTAAATAATTTGTAATCAGTCAATAAACAAGTGATATGATGTGTATTTTAAAGGTTATCTAATTTCAAGAACAATTTTTTTATTTAATTACATAACTCTGATTGCATATGTAGTTTTGTGATAAAAATAAATAAATAAAATAAATCACAGTAAAATTAAAACCTAAAGTTTAGTTTACTACTTGCTTACTTGGACTCCGCATTGAAAGCCTTTGCTCTAGATCATGGAGGGCTGGTGTCCTGCTGAGTTTAGCTCCAACTTGCTTTAACACGCCTGCCAGGAAGTTTCTTGTACATCCAGTGAGAGCTTGATTAACTGGTTCATGTGTGTTCGATTAGGATCGTAGTTAAACGCTCCAGGACACCTGCCCTCCAGGACCGAGTTCAGGCACCCCTGTTCTAGATACAGTGGTAAAGTCTGAAACACTTCCTCCATCTGTTCCAGATAATCAACAAATACCAGCTTTTTGACGAAGAAGTTAAAGTGCTGCGTTTATGTCTCATTTATGCCATATATTCTAACACAGACTCACAAAGGTGGATGTCCACCATAACTCTAAGAGAGTTGTCATTAGAAGCCCTGTGTTTTACTTCAGTGGAGATGAGAAGCAATTGAAGCACTGAACAAGACATCATTGCCCGTCCGCCACCAGGGTTATTGACTCTGTACTGGAGGGCAGCGGGTGTTAATGTCTCTGCAGACACTTAATTCAGAAGCTGGTCCTGAGGGTACAGCAACATAATTCCTTTCGTCTCACATCCCCATATCTTCAGCACAGAAGCAATCTATTCAAAACAATAGGAAAATAGCCCTAGAACAAGCTTAGCTGCATGAAGAATTTCAGTCATTCAATTAAAAAAAACAAAAAAAAACACAGTAAAATATACAGAGAGAGGCGCTATCAAAGTTGACAACGTGCCAAATACAATTACACCCAATTTGCATCTTCAACAAAGCACACAAATCGTAATAGCTGTGAGCCTGTGGATTTGTTGTGAAGTGCCCCACAGAGACTGATGAAGCACTGACAGTATCTTAATACTTGCCTAAGGAGTTTCCTTCATGTTCAGTATAATGTTCTGACCCTCAGGTTGTTGACCATCCGTCAGTTAAAGTTGGGGAATGTTCACGGAAAGATAAGTCAGATGTGTGTGCGTGTGTCCAATGCAATTATACCAGTGATTGCCTTTTATTTTCTCGGAGGTTCATATGTGCTTGTGCATGAGCATGATTCAATTTCTTTGCGTGAATGAGCTTTATGCTATTTATATAGTCTGTAAAGACACTTGCAAAGCAAAGTGGCTATGTAAATCACATATAACATTAAGACGATGATAAGTACAATTATGAAACTGTTTTTATACAACAGTTCCATAAATTAATATTATAAATCTACAATGCGAACTTGCAGTTACTTGTTTACTTTTTTTTTCCCCCAAAGGAAGCAACTCTTGAACAAGCAATACAATGCCCACTTGATTGTTTTGAGTGATGCAACATGCATTTTGAATAAGCTTTTAATGATGGAATGTGGCCATGCTGATTGTAGTTCTGTTCTATTCAGTTTTTTTTATCTTTTTAATCATTATATTTCATGTTTATGTTTTGGTTCCCAAAAAAAGGAGCATTAGGGGGATGTTCGTGTTTGATGGACCTGTATATTTTTACCCCCAATTTCTGTTTAATGGAAAGAAGATTTCTTTTCTCCACACATTTCTAAGCATAATAGTTTTAATAACTCATTTCTAATAACTGATTTCTTTTATCTTTGCCACAATGACAGTAAATAATATTTTATTAGATATTTTTTTTCAACATATTAGTGCAATTTACAGGTTTAACTAGGTTAATTAGGTAAATTTCAGAAATTAGGCAAATCATTGTATAATAATTGTTTGTTCTGTACACAAATTATTGCTTAAGGGGGCTAATAATATTGACCTTAAAATGGTTTTTAAAAAGTAAAAACTGGTTTCTAGCCGAAATAAAACAAATAAGACTTTCTCCAGTAGAGAAAAAATATATATTATAGGACACACTGTAAAAAAAAATCCTTGCTCTATTAAACATAATTTAAAGAAAATAAAATAACAAGAGGACTAATAACTTTAACTGTATATTGAAAAAAAATTGTGCCCACTTAATATGCAATGTATTTCCACATTTAAAAGAAATGGGATAATATGATTCACAAACATTAGCATTTTGTTCCCTTATAAGTGTAATTCAATTTGAATTAAAGTAAAGTGAGTAAAGCTCATCTATATTTTAAGTACACTTCATGAAGTAAATAATAAAATCAATGAATTAGTAGTATGCTTGTAAGTAATTATTTCATTACTATTTGGGGCTAAACTGGCCCACTTTTTAGTTATAAAAATACAATTATAATTAATCACCTTATTCTTTGCGTACAAGTGGCCACAGCCATTTCAATCTTTTTGGCTCGATACTTCAGGTCACTTCCATTCACTTTTAGTTATGCTGTTTGATATTGCGAACTGACATTTTCTTATTATTTTACTCTGCTTTGTTTTATGCAAACACTTGTTTGTAGGGCGAAGTTAGACCGATTTCAGCTGTTTATTATTCCTAGTCATTTCACCCATATGGAGGTGAATCAGAAGTTCTAAAACAAATTGCAAAAACGAGCAAAAAGTACTGGTCTGTTTCCCAAAGGTCCAAAGTCTTCTTTTCATATGGAAGCAAATTGTGTCTTTCATTTAGAAATCAAGATCCCAGAGTCTGGAGGAAGAGCAGAGAGACACAAAAGTCAAACTGTCAAAAAGTCCAGTGTGAAGTTTCCACAGTCAGTGATGGTTTGGAGAGCCATGTCATATGCTGGTATAGGTCCATTATCTATTATCAGGTCTACAGTCAACGCAGCTCTATATCAGGATGTTTTAGAGCACTTAATGCTTCCTGCTCCAGACAAGCTGTTTGGAGATGATGATTTTATTTTCCAGCAGGACTTGGAACCTGCACACAGTGTCAAAGCTATCAGTACCTGGTTTAAGGACCATGGTAACTGTTTTTAGTTGGCCAGGAAACTCACCTGACTTAAACCCCATTGAAAATCTATTGGCTATTGTCAAGAGGAAGATGAGGGAACAGAAACCCCGAAATGCAGATGAGCTAAAGGCTGACATCCAAGCAACTTGGGCTACCATAACACCTCAACTGTGTCAAAGGCTGATCGCCTCCATGCCATGCCACCTTGATGCTGTAATTAGTGCAAAAGGAGGCCCAACAAAGTATTGAAGACATAATACAGTACATTAACACACTTTTCAGTAGACCAAAGTGTGTTTAAGATCCTATTTTACTGATTACATGAAATTCAAATTTTGTGAAATACTGGATTTGAGTTTTTTTTTTTTTTTAAATCTTTAATCCATAATAATTCAATTTGAAACAAACAAAGAATTGAAATATTTCACCTTGTGTCTAGGGAACTAATAGAACACAGAAGTTTCACTTTTTGAAACAAATTAAAATAAATGGACTTTCCCTTGATATTCACATTTTTTGACAAACCTGTAGAAACAAGATTGCAATTTGTACCATTAAATCTCAGCATTCCCATGTAACATCACTATTATTGCATAACAGAATGCAGACAAGTGGAGTGATACAGTGAACAGTCTAAGTGCTGTTGGATGAAGCTAAATATCACAACAACACTTGACAAGATAAATGTTAAACAAACAGTCGACTAAAGCCGTTGACTTCCATTGTCATTTTTATCCTGCTGTGAAAGTAAAGGCTTGTTGAATTGTTTAGTCTCCAACATTCCTCAAAATATCCTTATATGTTATCTTTAGAGTGAATGGGCAATGCATTTAAATAGAAAAAAAAAACACAGAGAAGTGTTATGAAACAGTGCATGCTTGATGCATAATGACAGGCCTGACCTGATCTGACAAAGAGTAAGGGATGGAAGAGACGGAACAGCAGTAAGTAATGGAGAAGATATGGATAACACCAGAGAGAGATGAAACAGGGTGAAAAGCTGACAAAATATGTGATGGGGACATTAAAGAGTTGTAAAAGGAATAATATGACTGTCAGAGAAAATAAATGACAATGGCAGAGGGAGGTGGAGTGGGAAGAGAGGGTAATATGAAAGAAATACAATAAATGAAGCACAAAGCCCTCTTATTTACAACCCAATATCAAACTAACACCCCTTTGGCAAGCTCTGTGAAATTGTACAATTGTGCAATCCTCCTTTATCATTACTGGTGCCCTAAAACCAAGAAAGAGAAGCAGAAATGGTATGCAATTTGGCCAGACATGCTGGCCATATTCGAGCTAAATGTCATTCATTCATTCATTTTTAACTGCTTTTCCGAGGCAGGGTAACAGGGGCAGCAGCCTTAGGAGAAAACCCCAGACTTCCTGTGCCCCAGACACTTCCCCTACAGCTCCTCCGGAGGGATCCCGAGGCATTCCCAGGATAGCCGAGAGACATAGTCCCTCAAGTGTGCCTTGGGTCTTCCCCGAGGCCTCCTCCCGGTGGGATATGCCTGGAACACCTCCCTAGGTAGGCATCTAAGAGGCATCCGAAACAGATGCCCGAGCCACTTCAGCTGACTTCTCTCAATGTGAAGGAGCTGTGGCCGTAAGGTCTGTAGTACCTGTCAAGGCGGCAATCCATGAACCTGGTGGTGGACACCGGAAGTAAGGGATGCTGTCAAGCTGAAGGAGGAGTCCTACAAGGCTTGTTTGGTTTGCAAGATTCCCGAGGCAGCTGATGGGTACCGACAGGCCAAGCATGCTGCAGCACAGGCGGTTGCGGAAGCAAAAACTCTGGCCTTGGAAGAGTTCGGAGAGACCATGAAAGAAGACTATCGGTCGGCCCCAAAGAGATTATGGCAAACTGTTCGGCACCTCAGAAGGGGCAAGTATCTCCACATCGACACTGTTTAAAGCGGAAGTGGGGAGCTGTTGACCTCAACTAGGGATGTTGTCGGACGATGGAAGGAATACTTTGAGAATCACCTTAACCCCACTGACATGTCTTTAATTGAGGAAACAGAGACTGGGGATGCAGGGGTGGACTCACCCATCACCCAAGCTGAGGTCACTGAAGTAGTTTGTAAGCTACATATCACCCAGAAAATATTTGTTCAACAGAAACAGAAACAATGCAATTTATGGACTAATGACAGCACAGACACTAACTAACAAGAGGAGGTTGGAAAAGAGAAAGAGTAGAAATGGTGTTCAAAAGCAGAGCAGCTGGCGGTATCTGAAAAAGCATATGGATAAGAACAAAATGGGAAAAGGGGATGAAAAAAAAGCTGGCAAAAGAATAAAGTGTAAGTTTTCTTGCTGACTAATCACAGATGAGGGGGATTGGAAGCGAGAGGGAGCTGACATAGAGGGCAAAAGGAGAATGATGGAGAGACTGCACGAAAGACAGATTGAGAGGAAGGCCAGGAAGTTGATAGAGAGGGATTAGTCTCAGCAGGCTCTGGCTCCAGGAAAGAGGACGGAAATTTGAAGTGAATTGATGGATTAAAAAAGCAGAACATTGAAGAGTTGAACTTACGTGTGGGAAGAAGTAGGCGATGACAAGGAGGTATGTTGAAACAAAGATGGATAACAAAGAAAGAGCTAAATAGACCTATGTAATTATGACATTGTTTAGTTCAGAAGGTCTGTGTTGCAGATTTCATTGGCCAAATAGTACACAAGGAACGCCCCTTGAGACTGTCTGACTGACACAAAAAGCAACCAGTCACAGTTTGTTCTGCACAGCATTATGTTTAGGTTGAAAGGCTGACGTCTTTATAATAATAGACTGGCAGGCAGCCAATGAATCATTCATTACACAACATTGTCTTCATTCATCAAGGGTCTATGTCAACAACTTGTCTTTCTGACAAGAGGCCGATCTTATTATTAGCTTTCTGTGAGATGTCTTACAACACATTACACTATACTGTGACTGTGTTTTGTATGACATGCGTTTGACCAATAAACGTACGCTCACTAAGCTGGTAGTATTGTGTTGGGTAACATGTAGACCTTTCTCTGAAGTAGGTCCTACACTACCTGACAAAGGTCTTGTTGTCGATCCCAGCTGTAAGAGCAACAAATAATAACTTGACTTCTAGCTGATCACTTGGAAAAGTAGCAGAAGGTAGATTTTTCAGATAAATCATCTGTTGAACTGCATCCCAATCATCATAAATACAGAAGAAGATGCATTGGAACCTGCATGGACCCAAGATTCTCATAGTCAAGTCTGGTGAAGGAAAAATCAAGGTTTGAAGTTATATTCAGTATGGCGAGCGAGAGATCGGCAGAGTGAATGGCAACATCAACAGCCTGTGGTATCAAGACATTTGTGCCCATTACATTATAAACCACAGGAGAGGGTAAATTCTTCAGCAGGATAGCACTCCTTCTCATACTTCAATTACTACATCAAAGTTCATGAAAGCAAAGAAGGTCAACTGCAAGGCCACTGCAGCATGCCTTTATATTCTATACTGTACATTATTTCTGTTAAGTGACAAGACTTTTGTCTAAGCAAAGTCAGACCTTACTGTCCTTATTAAGTAATTAAAAATCAAGTAATGATCATATTTATTTTGGAAAAAAAGCATTATCTAGAGGTATGTGCCTTTCACATTAGCCACTTCTGATACTAAATGATCCACTAGTAGTCAAGTTATTATTTGTTGTTCCTAAATTTGGAAAGGCTCCAAGACTTTTTATCAGATAGTGTATAGGTTCCTATATCTGAAATCATTTCCAGGTCCTCAGATGCAAACATAGCTATAAGCTTCTACCTTCATCAGTAGTAAAAAAAAAAAAGAAAAAAAAAATACAAAATAATGCTCTGGTGCTCAAAAGATGAAGGTATGAAAAAAAAAAAATCTCAAAGTCATATAGAAATCTGGCAGAATTCAACGAATGGTCTGTATCATTTACTTATCATTTATGAGATTTGAAGCCTGACTTTCTTAAAAAATAATGAAAATTAAGCCTCTGCAAAGCTCTGACAACAAAACAAAAAAATCTTAAACGGACACCTTTCACACATTTCAAGATTTTTGCAGCTGTCAAATCATTTTGTATGAGTAGCTGGTCTAATTTAATTTCATATTAAAAGATGAAGCTTTCAATGAAGCTTATGTTTGCAATTATGTCCAAAAAAAATATTGAGAAAAATATTTATAATAATGCTATTATGGTAAGTAAATTAAAAAGTTATTTCCTGGTAAATTTTGACTTTAACTTTGAAACTGTGGGCATTTTGTATTATGACATAATTTACAAATAATGGAAAATTAAAAAAAAAAAAATTAATGCAATACATGGAATTCTATACATTGTTTATTTTTTTAAAAGTGTGCAGTCAAAGTTGATTGAAAACTTGCAACTGACTTGAGGATGGACAGAGCTTAAGTGGACAAAACGATTGGGTGAATTTCAATTTAACTTGGCTCTTTTTTTTGCATAAAATATGCCACATCATTTTATTTTTTCTGTATGAACCGTATGAACCTTTCCTTTAAGGACAGAACTAGAAAGGACATGACGGATGTCAGAGCATACAATGAACTGTGAATATCTCAATTAATCATCAGCAGAGGAGGAGAGATAAGTCAAGACAAAGAAAGTGATTGATGCCCTCTGTAGGGCACGAAGGAAATACAGAGCGATAACAAGTGTAAGATAACAGTATCTCTCCCCATCTCTTTCTTCTCTCATGGGTCCCTTCTCTCATTTACTCAGTCCAAGCGAACTTCCACTCTTGAATTATACACAATTTTAATGAGCTTCAAGGTTACAGCTCCTGCTGAGCGATTACCCAGCACTGGAGTTTCTAAAGTTTGACATGGGACTTCAGGTTGCCATCATGTCGGATAGAGTTAAGTCTTTTTAAGAAGACCATTCTTGCCTTACTCTGTTCAATTAAGCTGGTCCCTTCAGTTCCTTCCTCTTTTCGTAAAGTGACTTCCAGAGCTAATCTTTACACCGTGTTGTCTTTGTTCATTGTGAGAGACGTCTGACTTCTCCAGATGGGTAATTACTGCAGAGTTCACTTATTTTATTTTTTATTTTTTTGCTCTTACATCTGTGCATATATACATACATACATACATACGAACGTAAATACATACATACATACATACATACATACATACATACATACATACATACATACATACATACATACATACATACAGTACTCCCTATATCCTTACAACAAAGGGATGGACCATATCAAAGTTCTCTTGGAAGTACTCAATTACAGTAGATTTAACTTATTACAAAAAGAAACCCTAAACCCTACCCCCCGCTTCACCCATATAACACAGATTAAAATGTTTGTAAAAGGTTCATGAAAATAAAATAAATATATCGGCATACTATAAATTTAAAACATTGAGTTGTTATTTACATCATAATTATTAAAGGTATCATTCAACCCATAGGTCTCAAAGTCAATTCCTGGAGGGCCGCAGCTCTGCACAGTTTTGCTCCAGCCCTAATCAAACACAACTGTCTTTATCTTTACCACAAAGGGATGGACCATATCAAAGTTCTCTTGGAAGTACTCAATTACCGTAGATTTAACTTATTACAAAAAGAAACCCTAAACCCTACCCCCCACCTCACCAATATAATACAGATTAATAGTATATATTATAAATGGATAACATTGAGTTATTTACAATCATAGTTATTAACGGTATTATTTGACCCATAGGTCTCAAAGTCAATTCCTGGAGGGAAGCAGATTTGCACAGTTGTGTTCCAGGCCGAATCAAGCACCGCTGATCCAACTGATTAAGGTGTTTAAGAGTAGTCTTGACCACCTTGATTAGTTTTATCAGGTGGATTTGATTGTATGTAACAATTATGACTGATATAATCAAATAATTATGATGATTTTATTTACAATTATGATTGTAAATAACAACTCAATGTTATTAATTTTTAATATGCCTATATATTTGTTTTATTTTTATGAACATTCTATAAATATTTTAATCTGCGTTATATGGGTATTTAATGATTTAACCAAAAATTATCATCTTTAATCTTTCTTCAAAACACAAAATAAGAAACACTGTAAAAAATGATCCTTAGTTTATGATAACATGCTTTTACCCTATTTAAATAGATTAATAATTTGAACTTTATTGCTTTAAGTTATGCAAAAACTGGTCTTTGATGTTGAGTCAGTAACATTTTTTTTGGTCATATTTTGTTGGGAACCAACCAGTTTTGGTTACAATTTACATCCCAATGTTTGATCAAAAATAAATTTGAAAAAGTCTTAAATGTTTAAAATGACATGACAGTGCGTGCATGAAGACATAAAATTTATTTTTGGAAAAACTGTACTTTTAAAAATTATATAAAACAATTGATGTTATTGCAAATTAATTATTTGCTAAATGATAACCCTAAAGTTGAAGCTGGTTTAAGATTTATTTTAAGCAGTGACTAAACATCCTGTCTCTGTATTTGAAGATAAATTTATGGTACACAATTGCTATTTCTCTTTTAACCTAATAAAAATATTGAATTGTTGAGATAACTAAAATAAAAAACAACAAAACACTTCTAGGCTGAAGTACATTTATTATTAATATTTAAATTTATTTATTATTTTAATTTATACTACAAAATGGTGTAGAATTGTGCATAAGTATGTGATTTGGGATGCACCTTATGTCCAAAATCCAAATATAAGAATAGAATTTGAAAATCAGTATTTGAGAAGTACCAGGATTGCCAACTACTTCCGGCAAGATTCTGAAGTGTCTATTAATTCATTTTATTAATTATTTTTTTAATTCAGCCAATTAATTGACAAAAATTACAGTACTGGGTTAATAAAAAATGTACTTCATCTCAAAAGTGTTTTGCTGAGTTTTTTTTTTCTCTCAACAATTCCTTTTTTTAATAGATTAAAAGAGAAATAGCAATAGTGTGCCATAAACATCTACGAATACGCAGAGATTCTGTTTGGGCACTGCTAAAATGAATCTTAAACCAGCTTAATCTTTATCTCCCAGCTATTAGCTGTTTTTATAAAGCTTTTGGAAATGTTTCAGCTAATTAAGTTGGGAAACCTTTTAAACTAGCTCTTCGACTTTATCTAATTCACCAACCACAATAGTCACATGCACAGATACAACCAACTGATCATGTCTCATTGTCAAGACCTCCTTGAGTTCTCAACTGGAAAATCCGAATAGTCCATCCGCCGTCCCTAAAATGGCTTTTCTCTCTTATCGCTCTCTGTCGTTTGCACACTCTCAGGTGTTCTGCCCTCTCTCTCTCACATTCACTCTCTCTCTTTCACCCTCACTTTAATGTAGGACAAAGCATCTATATAGATAGATATTTTCAGTATCTCGGCCCCCAGGACATTATACTGGGAAACTTCCAAGGAACAGACCGCCCCACTTTTACACCATGAAACTAGAGCGGCCAATTTCTCTCTGATACGTACACACAAACGCATACACACACCCATACTAGCATACAGGTCTAACCACTGGCTAATGCTGTGAGAGACCATACAGGTGGGACAGATAATGACACGTGTTCACTATTATTCACTTGTTTCTCATGACCTCCCAACGTCGTGTGTCAGAGCATAAGTCAATCACTCAACTAACACATAAGCTCAGCCCCTAAGAGAGTTTCTGTCCTCAGAGAGTCACTCTAATTCCCTTTCTCCATCAGCCATCTTTACGCAGGAGCTCATAAAACAATAACTGCTGCACCATATTTCATGACGCGGGTAATAAAAACGACCTACTTCCGAACTTCTTTTTCCTGTCGGTTTCTCCTATTTTGAAATGTTGAGAAATTCCAATTATGTCATTCAATCCAATTTCACTTCATCATGAAATGAGCACATCTAAAGGCGGCATGCAAGGTCACAATTGTATAGAAACCAACAGAAACAGATTCACAAAGCAAAAGATGGCAAAAGCGCACATCTCTGCTGTGTACTCTGTATGATTCTGGTCTGGTTATATAACAGAAATCACATTAGAGTACTGAAAACAGCTGTAGTTCCACATAGATGCACCTTAGGGGAAGCTACAAATCAAACTCCCCCTCTGAGTCGACAACTCAACACCATGGGGCTAATTAAGATCTCAGATCTCGCTCTTTCAGACTGTCTTCTCTGAAATGACTGCAATTTCAAAAGACGTTCAGGAAACTATTACAAAATCTGTGAAATATTTCAGATGGGGTAGATTTATCTCACTCAAGCACAGCATCTAACTGATGTTACTAACAGAATTCATTTTTTACTTAAATGCAGGGGTTCAGGGTTGTATACCATTTAAAATAGGCATGTATGGATGTATGCATGTTTGTTACAGTATGCAGGTATGTATGTATATGAATGCATGTATGGATAGATGAATGGATGAATGAACACAAAAAGGGCACTTTTAGGAGCTGATCACTCCGAACACTATTTTACGTTCCAAAAACGCGAGGCACACCGCAATGCCTTTTTGTTGGCAAGAAAAAAAGAAGGACGCAGCACTTTTTATGTTGCTAGGCAACAACCGTATCAGCTGCCTATTGTGCGCAAGTGTTGCTGTTGTTATTGGTATAAGGGCCTACTCACACTATGCCATCCGTACCGTGCCCAGGCCCGTTTCCCGGATCGTTTGAGAAGTGTGAGTGCGCTGAATCGGGCTCAAGCACGGTTCACTTGGCCGGCCCTGGCCCGGTTGGAAGAGGTGTGCCTGAGCGCGGATCACTTGGGCTTTGGCGCGGTACGCTTGTGTGTGAGTGCAAAACGCGCCAAAGCCCGAAACTGAAAGCGAGACGTGACTTTTAAGGGGTTGTTTCATGTGGATTTATTAATCATTCTTACTATTCAGTGATCGCAAATCACTGAACGCAAAGTGATCTGCCGGAGTTTATTAAAGACGCAAACCTCTCATTGCACGTCAGCTGCGCGCCTTCAGCAGCCTCCTCATTCCGGCAGCACGAGAGCTTTATGATTGTTTATGAGCGCCAAAAGTGGCGGATCTGTCCGGTGAAATATCTGACTGCGTGTCACCGCATCCCTAAGGACTGTTTGGCGAAATATTTGACTGTATGTCACTGCATAACAAACGACTGAAAGGATATAACTAGAGAAATCTCCACTGTGCTACTGGGTGAGAGCGTATGGCAAGCCGTTTTAGCATTAAAACCTTGTTCTGACTATCCATAAATATATTTAGATATATCTCTAATTATATTTTGACTAGTCATAATTATAATTCGACTAGTAAGATTGGAAATATCTGCAAATATATGACTGACTAGTCATATTCCTCCATTGACTTCCATTGAAAAATATTTGCAGATATCTCTAAATAAGTTTTGACTAGTCACAATTGTAATTAGAGATATCTCCAAATGAATTTTGACTAGTCAAAAATCCAATTCAAGATATCTACAACTGTAATTCGACTATTAGTAAATTAATTAGAGATATCTTCAAATATATTTGCAAATATCTCTAAATATGACGAATTAAAGATATCTCCAAATGTATTATAGTAAAAACTCAGTTAGAGATATCTCTAATTAAAATTGTTACTAGTCAAAATTCATTTGGAGATATCTCTAATTACAATTGTGACTAATCAAAACTCATTTAGAGATATCTGCAAATATTTTTCAATGGAAGTCAATGGAGGAATATGACTAGTCATAATATATTTGCAGATATCTCCAATCTGATTTCGTACTAGTACAATTGTAATTGCAGATATCTCTAATTGTCATTCTGACTAGTCGAATTATAATTATGACTAGTCAAAATATAATTAGAGATATCTCTAAATATATTTATGGAGTCAGAACAAAGATTTTCTGTGCTTCTCACAGAACAGCCAGCGCAGCAGCGATGACGTAAGCGTGCCGAGGCCTGATATGGTGTGAGCGCGGGCCGTCGGGGGAGACGGGAGGGGGGACAAGCGTGCTTTGGCCCGGTTCGAGGCAACTGTACCTAGTGTGAGTACAGCCTAATTTTAATATTTTTTAATATTGTGCTTTACAAGATTTGAGAGTCATACAGCTCCAGATAACTCAAAACAGTAACCACTAGTCTCTCCTCTATGTTCAACAAGTCCCTGTAGTTATCTTGACAACACTAACACTGCTGTCACCTCAATGGAAACCCCGCCCCTGCTTTCACTTGATTGGAGAATGAAAAAGATGTGACTGATGTAACGTGCTATCTTTGCTCAGAGTTGACTTTTTTCAACTGCCAGTGCACAGCGCGCAACTGCAAAAACACGAGGTGCGCAGGATGCATAAGCAGCGTGCAAAAAAGGCACCTCTCAATGCAAAAAGCACAATATTTATAGTACATATTTAGCAAATATATACTTGTATATTATCAATATTTATAATGTTAATAAAGTCAAAACATAGTAAAGGTATTTTCTTAGAAAAAAAAAACAGGAAAAGCTGTTTAAACTGTCTATTCATCAAATAATTATGGAAAAAGGTAGAAAAACTGGTTCCACTACTCTTATGTTGAACTGGTATATTTTTGTTAATAGCCAAAAATAAATTGTATGAGCCAAACATTTAGATTTTGCACCCAAAAAGTCATTAGAATATTAGTAAATATCATGTTACATGAAGACATTTCTTTTCATTACTCAATCACTCCTTTAAATATATTTATAACTTTCTAGAACTACAGTTCCTCTTTATTTTGATTCCTTTTAGCTCTGAGATTTCAGATCTTCAAATTGTTGTATAACAACCAAATATTGTCATATCCTAACAAGTCATACATCGGAGGGAAACATATTTATTCAGCTTTCGAATTACTTATAAATCTCATTTTGCACTTATTATTGATTTTGTGTTCCACTAGGTCATTTTATGCACCACAACTGATTTCAAATTATGAGTACAATAATAATAACTGATAATGACCAGCAAATCAGCATATTACTATTATTTCTAAAAAATTCATATGACACTGTAAAATAGAATTCAGCGCTGCCATCACATCAACGAATTACATTTTAAAATACGTTGAAAGAGAAAAAGTGATTTTCAAATTATTATTTGACTGCTTTTAATCAAAAAAATGAGGCCTTAATAAGAAACTTAATAACTTCTATAGACTAGGGTGGAACAGCCCAATCCCAATTCTAGTTTTTTACCCTTTCCCCTTGGCCCTTGAAATAGGGTGTGTATGGCAGGGGCCTCATTCAAAGTTCAAAATTTACCCCTAAGAAATGGGACACCACTACAACACAATACCATCGTATTTCATCATGATCTCTTACTTTTTGTCGACTGCTATAGTTATTAAGGTTGTGTTATTTTTTGGTATTTATCTTCAGGAAATCACTGAAGACATATATCATGTTATCACAACGAAAAAACGCGACAATAAGCTTGTAACTGTACTGTGCATTTACACCATGGCCATATTCTTCTATGTAAACAACATTATGTAAACAACTGCTATACAGGAGTTACTATTAGGTATACTATTGGATATTTATTGACTATATGACGGTAATACATGAACGCGATTACAAATGTATTAAAACATATATGCTTGTTTGTCGTAAAAATTCATAAGAATGAAAAAAAAATACTGATTTGTGCATCTCCTGATATCTGCAGCCATGCTGCTGTTGTAGCTGCTGTATTCTTACCCCTTGGTTTTGAGTGTGGTCCTGAATATTCTCCGTTTTAAGGGCTATCTAGCCCTTGCCCTTAGCCCTTCGTCTTTAAGCTAAAGAGAACTGGGACACACCTACCCCTTCACGTGTATGCGCAAAACGTAAGAGGAAGGGCTAAGGGGTAGAATTGGGATTGTGCCTTGATTTCTTTCAAATCCATCAATGAATTACTTATTTACTTACTTCCAGGATTGTTTATATCAAAGTGTATATTCACTCGCATTATGTTGGTGTTTTATAACATCTAATTTTTATGAGGTGGGCCGTTAGCCCAAAGCTCAACCCCCAACCAGGACATACACACATACACTACGGACAATTTGGCTTACCCAATTCACCTACAGCACATGTCTTTGAACTTGAGGGGGAAACCCACGTGAACACGGGAGGAACATGCAAACTCCACACAGAAATGCCAACGAACAAGGCCTGGGCTCGAACCAGCAACCTTCTTGCTGTGAGGCTCCACTGTGCCCTCCATCAATGCATTAGTGTGCAAGTTCCTCTTCCCGTCATTCAAATTCAACCTCCTGTGATTCATTGCCAAATCAATTTAACTTCCAGCGAAAAAGAAGCCAATTCTTTAATTCTCAACTGTACTCTGACAAAACACTGTCAAACCCTGGCTCGCAGTTTTGAATAAGCTCGCACCCTTTAAAATATTCTCACAAATGGAATTACTAAAACTGTGCCAGTGTCAAGCCGATAAAAAAAAAAAAAAACAGAAGAAAGAGCACATGAAAAGAGAAGATTTCAAGGGCCACTAGTCTCCTGAAACACATCAGCATCGTGCCTACATTACATCTGAGTGATTTCATATTCTATTCACACAATGATGCTTCTGAGCTCAACATCAATCACCAGTGACCTGTGCTTCTATAAGAAGAGCGCGGGATTCTTACAGCGGCCCACATGCCGAGTATTTATGAGCATGTTTCAAAGAGACGAATAGAGAGCGAGTAAGCCGGCGTGTATGAAAAGTGCAAACTAGATAGAGAGGGCAAAGGTCACAATGTCTTGTCAACAACAGAAATTGGCAAGCCAGTTCCACCTTTCATTCGCACGCTTGTGACAGCAATGTCACCTCGTGGCCCGTTCATCAACCCGCCATTGGGCGCATGACAGCGCTGTATTTCCTCTGGGCACAAACCTGGCTCAACGGGCACGGTGATAATGTCATAACACGAAAACAGCTCTAGTCCAGACCACCTCCAAGAGGCTGAACAATGTCTAGCTAGCCTGCGCTTCTCTGGCTAGACTGATAAGAGCAGCGACATCTCAATGGGAGAAGAGCTCACCGGAATATCCCTGAATGAAAGCACACAAAGAGGTTGCACACATTAGAGCCAAACGCTGCAGGGGGAGTGAGCGTATGGGCTCAGGGTTTGAAGATTGGGCTTTTCACGCTTAAAAATGATTGGTGACACCATGCATGATGACACAAATGGAGACTGGATCATCTCAGCACCAATGAGATGTATTAATGTCATGCTGTGTTCATTAGTCTGTTCGTGTTATAATAATGAAGAATGGAGAAAACAGAGACGATAACGTAATCAAACAGGGACATTTCAGCCAAAGAAATAAAATTTTCAGTTTCTTTACAGTTTTTATATTATAAACTAAAAGTAATAGAAGCTTTGGTCACACTTTATTTTGATGGTCCGTTTGTTGAATTTAAGTAACATTACATCTACATACCAACTGATTCTCATTAGATTATAAGTAGACTGTTTGGTTAGGGTTGGTGTAAGTTGACATGTAATTGCAAAGTATCATATACTCAGTTAAATGTCTGTTGAAGGACTGTTAAACCTCAGTATCAACAGATATTAAGCAGACAGTCTACTAATACTCAAATGGACGATCTAAATAAAGTGTTATCAAAGTTTTTTATATGCAAAAACAACTAAAAAAAATCCAAACCAAACAAAGTTAATAAAAATGACAAGCACACAATGATCAAAACTTATAATAAAAAAATAATCACATTCAAATTAGTGTATTTTAAATTTGGTTTGAAACAGAAGTTAAGTCCTTGTGATGTACATTCAATAATAACCTTTTTTTAACAGGTAAGTCAATTGAGAACCAGTTCTCATTTACAATCATGACCTGGCCAAGAGGCAACATGAAAAGCAGATGATTCCAAGCATCAGCAGCAAAAAAAACTGAAAAGAGTAGCGACCAAATGAAGTGCTAACTTTGGGTATGCAAAGGTTAATAAAACTAACAGACAGCAATTTCGACATGTTTTCTGAATGTTAAAAAGTGACTAAATATAGTGGAGTTATCCCAATAAGAGTTTTGTAAATGAATAGAAACTAATGAATTTGTCGATGTGATTAAAGAGAGGGCCAATTCAATAAAGAATACAGTTGACAGTGATGAGTATTAAGTGGTGCACCAGTAACAAAATGAATTGCTGCATGGTAAAAAAACAAAAAAAACATCCAGTTTGTGAAGGCGGGTTTTTGAAGCTGATCTGTAAATTAAATCCCCAAATTGTAAATTCAATTGATATGGTTTCTGAAATGAGAAGAAAAAATAGGAAAGCCACTGATTTTGTCCTTTGGGAACTAATTGGATTTTTAGAGGACAAAATGAATGAAGATTTGACTGCCAATTTGTAGCCCTGCTGCCCACCGATAGAACTTCTCCTAAAGGAATTCTATGATTTGTCCAGAAGAAATTTCAAGGGGGAGGGTAGGGTATTGTATATGATTAAAGATTATGAAGGCAAAATTAAAATAAAAAAATATATAAATTTTATATAGTATGGAATAAAAAAATAGTAAAACATTGTTTATAACAAGTTCTAACAAGTACATTTTGATTTCATGCCCTCTTTAAAATCTCTAATTACTATATGTTTATAATAATATCATTACATTCTGTTAATAGGCAACTAAACTGATTGTGTTCAACAGAAAAACGAAACTAATAAAGGTTTGAAACTACTTGGTGGTGAGTAAAAAGGGAGTAAATTTAAATTTTTGAGTGAACTACCTCTTTAATAACCCTCAACAGATTCCTGGTACGTGGGCTAAAGGCTGATTTATACTTCTGCATCAAGCAGAAGCGTGTATGGTCCAGCGCAGACACTGTGTGGTCGCAAAGCCCTCACTGTGGCTGATGCCAACACACACCTCTCAAAAAATGTAAATACACATCGCAACGACGTGTAGCGCAAACTCTGTGATTGGTCAGTTTGGTATCGGTGACGAGCACAGGCGGTGCTGAGAGCCGCAGGTCCGATGGAGCAATTGTATACAAGTGATGAGTCTCGTAAAGGAGCTTCAGATGGAATCATTTGTTTTGTGTTAACCTTATAATTAAAGTTGTTACATGTCTGTCGGTTCCTGCCTCTGAATGAGCGAATTTCAGGCTAAGTCCGTGCTATATAGTACACTTAAAATACTACACAAGCCGATTAGTGATCAAATTTATAGAATTCCAAAATCAGCATAAGAGAAGTACCTGGATGACCAATTACTTCTGGTGAGATTCTGAAGTGTGCATCCCCTGCACACTACGCTATACCATGATGCTCCTCAAGAAAATTCATGAATAGGAGTGAAGCAATGCAACTGATGTGGGTAGGTCACATGATCATGACAAAATGGCGGATGCAGTATGTCCGAGTTCCACTCATACTACTCACATTCATACTGTATAAAACGTACTTTTATATCAGTCAAGTAGTACATTTAAATTCAAATGCAGTACTTTCTGAGTAGTAAGCGGTTTTGGACACAGCCTCAGCTACTTGTAGAATTCAGAAAAAAACAAAACACCCAAGAAGAAACTTGACACAGATAAAACCTCATAACCTCACACATAAAAACCTACTGCCAGCTAACGTTTTGGAGGTGTTATTGCACACAACACAAACAGCACACAAAAGTATAAATATACAACTACGCACAAGGCAGATGCTGTGGGTCACACCGATTACTCGACACAGAAGTATAAATCAGCCATTAAGTGGTTAGCATGGCTGCCTAACATAAAGTAGGTCAAGTTGGCATTTCTATATGGAGTTTGCATGTTCTCCTTGTGTCTGCTTGGGTTGCCTCCAGGTCCTCGGGTCTACCGCACAGTCTAAAGGCATGCAATTTCAATTAATTGGATTAACTAAATTGGTCGTAAATGAATGGGTGACTGTCTGGATTGGTGCTTCCCAGCACTGAGAGTAGAACCCTGTTGCAGCAAGAAGGGTATCCGTTGTGTAAAACAAATGCCAGAATTTTGAATTACTGATTCATTCTGCTGTGGCAACACATGATAAAGCAGGAAATAAAAAAGAGAGAGATTCCCACTGTAGTATCTTTCTGTTCTGTCCAAAGTAAGAAAAGAGAGACTACATTAAAGCTACCTTGTTGAATATGTTACACAATCAAACTACCACATCTTATTTTCCAATAAGCTCTCCTGGCCTTTCTTTTTCTTGCCTGTATTTCTGAATAGACAGCCTCAAGCGAACTTTAACAGATGAGGACACCTTGAATCTGTGCAGTCCACAAAGGCTTCACTGACTCACTGTGGTCAGCATGTAGGTTTTCAGAGCTAATGCACTGATGTTTGTGTTAAAAACAGAGTAAATGGACACTGTAAAAGAAAACCGATTATACAATAGCGCTAGGAAGAGCTTAATAAATCCTACCATAAAGGATTAAAAAATGATCAGATGCCTCAAATGGCCACAATAAATCAACATTGATAAATGAATGTCCATTGGACTTTTTTCGGATATTACAAATTAAAGCTCACATAGCTATGAAAGAAAAGAAAAAAAAAACACTGAAATGGAGTCTCAACAGCCTGGAGTAAATCAAAGAGAAATATAAATCTCAGAAAAGAGTGGAAACAACCCCCAAATCCCTCACCCACCCACACTGATGAATTATTAATGCATTTCCCATAAATCCCTTAAACAGTAGCTGAAGATGTGGTTGTGTATTTTGCCGACTCCCTATCCTTTTTAAATACTAATGTGTTTGAATGATTTCAGTGCAACAGCTCTATAAACTTAGAAGATAAATCCTTTGTTGTGTGATCTTAAGGTGGAGTGTTCGATTTGCAAATAAATGCATTTGAGGGTATAATGAACTAAACTAAAAATTCCTCACTATATGCATGTGTACGTTCTAGAATGCTTGCAATAATACAACGGCAGATAAAATCTTCCAGTTAAAGGGGTGGTCCAATGCAGTTTCATGCATACAGAGTTATTTAAAATGAGTTTATTTGCATAGACACCAATAATCAGATTTTAATACGATTAAGACAATACTCTGATTCAGAGTCTACCATGTAAGCAGCGATTTCTGATTCATTTAATTTGATTCAAGTCATAATCCAACTAAACAGAAATCGGATTAAGACATGTGCAGTATGCTGATTTCAGTCGCATTATTTAAGCACAGTACAGACATGTAAACACCTTAATCAAACTATTACCATTGTGTAGTATTTTTGTCGCATTTTGTGAAAGGATATTACATATACACATAGCTGTTTCACACTATTCTCTGCACCTACCGAGTCCGTGAAGGACCAAAGACACCTGCATCGCAAAATGTGGAGGGTTTTTTATTACCATACGGCTGGCGGTATCAAATTCCATTAAAACTACACTCGTCCAGTAGTTCATACACACATCCAATATCTCGTTTGTCATAGTGGCATGCATATAAAAATATTTCCAAATGAAATTGAAAGTGCCAAACTGCAGTTAAAGTTGACAATTTAACAATGAAACTGAAATTACATCAAACTCCAGAGAAAATTGGGATAGCGTAAAACAATGACGTTAATTGCTTTTTGTGCTGTAACATGTAAAATGAGGTCATGAAAGGAACATTCATAAAGCAACTTGTGTAAACATATTATTTGTCTCGTTCAGATTAAGGCAAATAATTTGATTAATGATGTCCATGTAAATGTAGTCACTGTTGGGAGAGTCAGACCCTCATGCTCTAGCATGGGTCAAGTTTCAAATAACTATCTGGAAGTATTACCGAGTATTTATTTGCTATAACTCTTACTTCGAGGGGGAAACCAAGATAAACTTCTTTTTTCCCCTCCCTTCTAGCTCTATTGTACCTGACTTAAAGCTAAAATCCTTGTACCTATACTACCCTTGTAGTCAATGTACCCTTAATTCTACTGGAAAAGCACAAATGTGAAAGAGCACCTATTACCCCACAACAGTGCTTGGTTGAGAAGGATTCCAAAAAAAGTGTGCTGTTGTTTGTGAGAAAAGGCTGATATTGTTTAACCAATATAACCCAATTCAACTTAATTCAATTCATCGTTATTTCTATAGCGCTTTTACGGTGTAGATTGTGTTAAAGCAGCTTAACATAGAAGTTCTATAATAACTGAAACTGTGTCAGTCCAGTTTTCAGAGTTGAACTATAATTTATTTCTGCTCAGTGTGGTTTAATTTTTACTATTGAAAATCCAAACACTGTAGAGAAAATCCATGCGCAACTCCACAAGTCCCACATGTTAATTCAGCTTCAGCTGTCGCCCTTTGGGACATTTCATTGGTGCAAGCATCTGGTTTATGATATGTCGCAGACCCATGAGATTAGAGCTGCTAGTATAACTGCATGTCAATAGGCAATTACTTATAAACTACATGTAAATGGCTGCATAACTAGGAAAAGAATAAAGTAAATGTTATAGTTACCCAAAAAGTGTGTATCTATGGTGAATAATGTGATAATGTTAGCTAGCTATCTAGTAAATTAGACAACAGAAATTTAAAAATTATCTTGTTTGCTTGATGGTCCCATGCCAGAGGTGCGCTGCCAGCGTGTTAGAATCTTTAAAACTTGGCACAATATTTCTCATCTGGTGAGCAACTGATTATAAAGTTTGTGCATGAATATATTCATTATCAGTATAATTTAATGTTTTTTTTTCCTTCACTTTTGAGATATAAGTGGCGCTGTTACCAAATTGATGTGGTGTGGGTGGTGTGAGCTGAAAAAACAATGACAAAATTTGCAGTAAATATTTTAGGCACTGCAGAAATACAGTCTCAGAAACCGTTTGCAATCATGCCAGCAAATGCTAAATTTACAACTTTTTGCCAACTTGATTTGAGGATGATGATCTGAGTCAAATATAAAAATTGGAGCAAAGTCTAAGAGTTCAAATAATTGGTTTTCATTAAAATAAAATTGTAATGTGTGTATTTATATAGTGCATTTATTGTGTATGGCAATACACCCAAAGCAAAAGGGGGGGTCTCTCCACACCACCACCAGTGTGCAGCATCCACTTGGATGATGCGACAGCAGCTACAGGACAACAGCATCAGTGCGATCACCACACACCAGCTATTGGAGGAGTGGAGAGACAATGACAGAGCCAATTCGGTGGATGGGGTTAATTGGGAGGCCATGATGGGTAAGGCCCAATAGAGGGTATTTGGCCATGAAAGATTATGTGCATTTTAGTTCAGTTGCATTACATTAAATTAACTTTGATGTGATCAATTCTCTGTATGATGGGGTGACAATCCCCACACAATGATAGGTGTGAACTAAATGACCCTTTTACGATAGGTGTGACCCTTTCGTAATCTCAATAGGTATAAGCAAAACAACAGTTAAAACATCTGATAAGAGTAAACAGAATGGTTTGTTTGATGCTAGTATAAAGTACTGTCCCACAGACAGTACTTTGGGTTAAGTTACTTGAAGACCGACGAGTTAACATTACTGCTGAGGAACTGCACTACTCATTGTGTCTTCAATAAAGTCTTCTCCCGGTAAGAACTTTGGTCAGCTTACTTATGTATTAGAGTCATCTAACACATTGGCAAGCCACCCAAGAAAGGTTTAGCCAAACACAGCAAAATCTAACAGCCAGGACACCAGGGTTACACCCCTACTTTTTACGAAAAGTATGATGGGACTTTTAAAAAAACCACAGAGAGTCAAGACCTCGGTTTAACATCTAATCCAAAGGATAGATACAAATTAAAAAATATAAATGACAGACAGGAAATTTGGCTGATTATGGCATTGTTGCTACTGAAGTTCTTAGATTGATCCATTAAATACATGTACAGCAGTTTCATGAAAACAAAAATAAGTTGTGGTACTAGGTTGAAGATAGGGACTCTAAATTAGCTGGTGATAAAGTTGACTGGGTATAAATACTGTCCTCTATGTATGCCGCAAGTTATTTGATGGGACTGCTATAGAATTTTGGGGCAGAAGAAAAAGTAGACGATAATAAACAGATATAATAGGTGGCTACTTGCCTTCGTTGACTGGCTCCAAAATAAATTGAGTCCAAACAGATTTGACCATAAACTAAACCCACGCAAAAACCTGATGACACTTTTGGGTAAATCATTATTATATTAACATGTCAAATAAAACTGGTACACTGTGCTTGGACAGTGCTGTGTGGTGATGTGTTATCGCCGTGGCCTGAGGGCTTCCTCCAGCTGATGCTGTTTGACAGAGTTTCAACAGTTCAGGCTGAGGTTTTCTGACAGGCCACACTGCTGTTTTGCCACGGCTCCCTCAGGTGAAGGCAAAGCTGACTTGGCATTTTGTGATGGACATATTTTGCAATGATACATCCGTAAGAGGGATTTGAATGGGCAAACGAAGGATTAAAATGTCTCTGTGTGTCTGTTTCTGAGAGATGGCTGAGAGAGAAGGCGGGAAAAAGCTGGATCAGTGGAGCTTGCAAGTACAGGCTCTCTTTCGCTCAGAGAAAGTGCACTTCACACACGCACACCAGATGTCAAAATTCAATTCCACAAACATAGGCCAAATCGAGAAGTGATATGGTAATAGTAAAAATGGGAAAGATGATGGCACTTCATACAATTCACTTTGGAATCTTACAATGTTTTCAAAAGCACTATGTTTGTTGTTTTGAGAAGCAGTTAGCCAAGAAGAAAGAGAAAAATGTTAGCCAAGATTAGCAATTTGTACAATTTTGGACAGTGGCAGCACAGTGGTTAGCACTGTCGCCTCACAGCAAGAAGGTTGCTAGTTCGAGTCCCAGCTGGACCAGTTGGCATTTCTGTGTGGAGTTTGCATGTTCTCTTAATGTGGCGCAGGTTTCCTCTGGGTGCTCTGGTTTCCCCCACAGTCCAAAGACATGTGCTATAGGTGAATTGAATGAGCTAAATTGTCTGTGGTGTATGTGTGTGAGTGTGAGAGTATGAGCATTTTCCAGTACTGGAATGGCATCTGCTGCGTAAAACATATGCTGAATAAGTTGGCGGTTCATTCCACTGTGACGACCCCTGATAAATAAAGAGAGTAAGCTGAAGGAAAATGAATGAATGAATGAATGAATGAAGGAAGGAAGGAAGGAAGGAAGGAATTTATGACTGTGCCACATTTAAAGGACCGACATTGTTGACTGCAGAATGTTTATTGCTATAAAATTACATACGTGCATAATATGAAATGTAATATAAAAAAAATGTCACCAAAATATTAAAGTACCTCTTTTCAATTAATGTTTGCTGGCACAGTTTAATAAATCAGGGTTATAAAAGTAGCACGCTACGTCTAGAGCTAAATTATTCAAAAATCAAAACAATTTATTCAAATCAAAGAATGTTATTACACTGGAAAAAATGACCTTTATTATTACTGTGTGGAAATATAAACACTGAGCCAATCATACCAATCTATAAAAACTACTGTCAATCCAAACCAATGAAATGCCATCTTCCATGCTGGAACTCATACAATCAAAAATGTAACCATTTATTTAAAACAGGGGTCGGGAACCTTTTTTCACCAAAGAGCCATTTCTGATTTTTTTGTATCAATTTTTTTTTTATTCTAAAGAATTAATTTTCTGTAAAATTTCATTCTAGTGAAATTAATATTCATGCAAAAGATTTCTTCAATGATCTTAGCATCACTCCAGTTGTGTTATATATTTAATTCAGAATAGAAATTGTATTACAGCAATAATACTTTTATTTATTTATAATATTTTTTTAAATTATTTAAATTATATTTATAAATTATACATATAAAAAATATATTAAAAAATATTATAAATTAATAACAGTATTACTGTTATTATGCAATTTCTATTCTATTTAAAAAAATTTTTTTGGAGTTTTATGTCTAGCAACGCCCCTAATTACAGAAAAAAAGGAATAAGACTGTGTATATACAGATATATATAATGTATATAATGAAATTGTTTCCAAATCACAGAGCTCAAAACTGGTCTGTCTGTAAGGTTTAACAGTTTTATTAAAAAGATATTTCACCCAAAAAAATTAAATTCTGTGAACATTTACTCTTGGATTCCAAAACGGTTTGAGTTTTTTTTTTTTTTTTTGTCTGTTGAACACAAACAAAAAAAAACTTTGAAGAATGTTGGAAAACTGTAACCACTGACATCCATAGTAGGAAAACAAATACTCTAGAAGGTTACAGGTTTTATATTCATGTTCAAAAATCTCAAACTGGTTTGAAAGAAGTGAGTAAATGTAAATTTTTGGGCAAATTATCCCTTTTAAAAAAAAAAGTTCCCTGTGGAGAAAATGAATGGCATTTTTATCTCAGGAACCTGAGTTTTGCACTCTTCTGGCCTTTAAAATATTCTATAGTTTCCTTATTTGCATCTATGGTTCATGGAATCTTTCCACTCCACAAAAGATTCTTTATAGTTACATACGTGCATAATATGAAATGTAATATAATGAAATGCATTTTAAAAGAGCCATTATGGGTGTGTATATTAAATATTATTAAATATTATTTTTAAACAAAAATTTTATTTATGTCCATGCACAAGTCAAAAATAAACAAATGTGACACATCACAATGTATGAAGTAAGGACAATTTATAAATTATTTTCTTTTTGCCATCGCCACTCTTAAATGTTGTTTGAATTTACGTGCGTGAGGTTATCATAGTTATTACAAGTTGCTTGCCCTTTATTGGTTTCACGATTCAAGTTCAACCAAATATGTGCATTGGTTAAAACGTATTTTAACTGAGTTCTTACTTATTTTGCTGTAGGAAATACAATACAAAGGGAATTGTAATTTTATTTTCAACAGGAAACTGATTTATATAACTGAGCCATATTTTTTATACTTTAAAATATTATTGAAGAGAGAAAGCTGTGGCTCTTATTTTTAGTCAAAGAGCCACATGTGGCTCCTGAGCCATAGGTTCCCTACCCCTGATTTAAAACAGCCCTATATTGGGTATTATATACAGTGTTTAGCCTAATTACTCAAAGTACACCCCATTTTGAAAATGTATTTTTTTTTTCATTTCTTAGTGAATATAGGAAATGTATTTTTGGTGCATTTAAACAAAACAGATTTATTAAACAGATACATTTATTAAAATGATATTTTAATTACCAAGTATTTAGAAATTGAAAGATAATACTATTAAATTCAAGCTAAACATTGCAAAAAAATGCTTTTCTTGATTTTTCCTCTTTTTAAAATTTGTATTTAATAATTTTCCATAATATATAAATTTGGGTGTACTAGTTTTTGGAGCATTATCGTAAGTTATTTTGTTAGATAAGCTCCAGATTTGGCTTCAGTACTGACTAATCTAATGTATTTGCACAAATATAATATTATAAAGCTTCCTATTAAAAATATGTATTTAAAAGATAGATTTGTAAGGGGTGTATATATACACTGAGCACTGTAACTACTAAAGCTCCTTTCACACATACAGACTTTTCTGGAAAATTATCAGTAAACTGCTGTGAGAGATCACGTCTGAGCAGCCCCTTTATAAAAACACAGAAAATTAGTAGCAGTATTTTTCTTTAAGGAGAAGTTGCAATATTATCAGTAAACTGCTGGAATTCTGCAGTGTGTGAACAGTGCATTTACTGGTAAAGCTGTTCTAGTAATTCTAAAGGAATTTACCAATATTACAATGTAAAAGGGGCTGATATCTGTGACGGAAAGGATGTCAACTCTGAAATAATCCGTTGCATGTTCTTCCGCCATTTATTTCTAACATATGCTCTTTAACTTAAAATTATGATTTTGTATTTCATATAATGGGCTTTTGGGGCGACACTAAGGCGACAGGGCTAACCACTGAGCCACTGAGCAAGAAAGTCGCTGGTTCTACTCCCTGCTGGGTAAGTTGGCTTTCTGTGTAGAGTCTGCATGCTCTCTCTGTGTTAGAGTGGTTTTTCTTCCGGGTGCTCTGGTTTCCCCCACAGTCCAAAGACATGCATTATAGGTGAGTTGAATAAACTAAATTTTCCGTAGTGTATGAATGTGAGTGTATGGGTGTTTCCCAGTACTGGGTTGCAGCTGAAAGGGCATCCGCTGCGTAAAACATATGCTGGAAAAGTTGGCACTTAGCTGAAGGAAAATGAATGAATGAATGTGCTTTTAATGTTGTCACATTTTCTTTCCTGTATCACCATTCAAGCTCAAACCACTGTGAAAAAGTGGGTAAATGATGGCAGCCTGACATTTATGAGGCTGTTTTCAGCAATGTCAATATTGCAGCTCTTGGTACTGATGTCACTGATATCAGAGCACTCTTCCTGAGAAAATGAAGCTGCTTGGTATTTAATAAAGTGTGGTGAATTCTGTGGGTTGCGCTCTTACCATCTTCAGCATAATCGATAGTAAATATTCCTGCCAGCACTTGAGTGACATGACCACCATAAAACATCAACGACGTGCTAAAGATACAATCTGACAGATGTTCTGGCACACTCTGACAGTTCGATCTCCCACCTGTATTATAACAGCTGCATTGCATACATAAAAATGAAGGTTCCAAAGAGGGTTTTGCAACAATTGCTAGTGCCTTAAAAAACAACTCACATCCAGTTCCGACTGCACATTATTTGCCTGTTATGATTGTCACTGTGTCAGATTATGCAATTTAGTCTCTCTCTCTTATTTTGTCGTGGACAAGTAATGTCATGATGCCTCCAAACAAATCATTGTGGGCTCAAGCACACTCTTTTTTTTTTTTATAATGTTTGTGATGTCAGAAAAGCCCAAAAAGCTTATGAGTGAATATATTACAAGTATCACTGTCTCTCTTTCTCTTCAACATGTTTGAAAGCTGTGTATGGAAGAGCTTCAGTGCTCATGTTCAGTGCCACAAACATGATGAAATCTGTCACGGAGGACCGAAAAACAAACATGCAAGGCTTTCTTGTGAAGCTTCCCAGATGAAGTGCTGAATATTGTCCGCTATGACACTCTATGCGAGATAAAATGACCAACTTCTGCTTCCCAGACACCCATTCTTGCTTAGGACTCACCACAAGTAAGCAGATTAGTCAAGCGGATTTCACCAAAATTAGGCTGATACTGTGCAGTCTAAACACTGTAGGAAAAAATCTTTTTGTTTTCTCATTGTTTGGAAAAATCTGCAGATAAATAATAATAATAAAAACATGTTCAGAAAATGAATGTTATTTTTTTTAATGAAACTTTTAATGATGAATAAAATGGTTCTGCCAATGCAGTAGATACATTCATTGGGTTTTATATAGCTGTAGACATTAGTTAGTGGCATTTTTCAGTGACCAATGTTGTTTGTTAGGTCAAGGAATGTCCGGAAGTGACAGACAATGACCAAGAACAATAAGGTTACAGTGTGTCAAAAATAATTTATAGTTAATTCATTTAAATAATAATAGTTAACTAGTGCCTGCACACTTTTTCAGCAATGCTGGTTCAGATAAACATTATAATAATGCTTCTTTTTAAGTCTGGGTCAAACCACTATTTGCCATAAACTAAGCCCAACCAGTTACACGGAGAAACACAACATTACAGACTTAATTACATTATAGACAGACACATCGCTACACTTCATTTACCAGGGCATGTGCCTCAGTAAATGCTTTGAGATATGATTTACTTTGTTTGCAACTGTATTTATTAAGAGTGATAATCCCAGTGTAAAAACGTTTTTCTCTATCTGTAACCGAACCAACGTTGGTGAAAGCAATGTAGTTTAATCAAAAGGCAAACTGACGCTTATGCGCAGAATTTTTTTTTAAACATTATTGCGCAGCTGACGCACCACTCCTGCTTGACGCAGTTTGAGTCCCAGTTATGAACATGCATGCCAAAAAAAAAACACACCGCTCACACACTACTCATGCGCTGTGAAATTGCCGTAACAGCCATTTATGTGGAGGTGTCGACTCGCAGTGAGTTTTGCAAGTCGACACAACTAAAGTTTAAATAATATGATGATGATCTTATTTTGACTAAGCATGCCTTTTAGTAGATTTTTTGTGTGTTTTTATAAAACAAAAAGGACGGACAATGAGTCAGAGAGGTAAGACTTAATAAACCTAATTCTCGGCCATGTGTCAAGTCTAAGACAACACATATTTTTATAAAACATCTTTTTTTTATTCTAAAGAATTGTCTGTAAAATTTCACTCTAGTGAAACTAATATTCATGCAAAAGATTTCTTCAATGATCTTAGCATCACTCCAGTTGTGTTATATATTTAATTCAGAATAGAAATTGTATTATAGCAATAATACTTTTATTTATTTATAATATTTTTATAAATTATATATATATATATATATATATATATATATATATATATATATATATATATATATATATATATATATATATATATATATATATATATATATATATGTATGTATGTATGTATGTATGTACACATATATGTATATATAATTTATTTAAAAATATTAAAAAATATTATAAATGAATAACAGTATTACTGTTATTATGCAATTTCTATTCTATTTTATTTTTATTTATTTATTTTTTTTTATGTCTAGCAACGCCCCTAATTACAGGAAAAAAAAGGAATAAGACTGTGTATACAGATATATATAATGTATATAATGAAATTGTTTCCAAATCTCAGAGCTCAAAACAGGTCTGTCTGTAAGGTTTAACAGTTTTATTAAAAAGATATTTCAGCCAAAAAATTTAAATTCTGTGAACATTTACTCTTGGATTCCAAAACGGTTTGAGGTTTTTTTTTTTGTTTGTCTGTTGAACACAAACAAAAAAAACTTTGAAGAATGTTGGAAAACTGTAACCACTGACATCCATAGTAGGAAAACAAATACTCTAGAAGGTTACAGGTTTCATATTCATGTTCAAAAATCTCAAACTGGTTTGGAAGGGGTAAGTAAATGTAAATTTTTGGGCAAATTGTCCCTTTTTAAAAAAAAATTCCCTGTGGAGAAAATGAATGGCATTTTTATCTCAGGAACCTGAGTTTTGAACTCTTCTGGCCTTTAAAATATTCTGTAGTTTACTTATTTGCATCTATGGTTCATGGAATCTTTCCACTCCACAAAAGATTCTTTATAGTGGAATACATTTTAAAAAGGAGGGAAAATTAAGTGCATAAGCACATTAAACTCTTCTTTCCACAGATTATCCATGCATTCAAGTCACAAGCTTGCAATATATGCAGAAATAGAGAATTAAACATAAAGAGAGATGAGAGTGGCTTTTATCTCAACTACATGTTTTGTATGTGCCTTAATCATTATTCATTAACATACACCACTGCCTCTTATAGCTTCTGCCTTTGATAGTCAATGACAGAAGCCTTGATTTTCTCATTAATTCTAGCGGCGAGTGTCAGACAGAAAACAGCAAACAGAGTCAAGAACGTAAAGATTAAATTTGACTTTGTATGTTCAAGCTATGGATGAAAGTGGATAAAATCATCAGGAGGAACAGTCTTTGTATTGTTCTAATGCATTCTATATAGGCCAATCAATACGGCAACACTTCAAACAGCACTTCTCTCTCCTCCAGGCCCCTCGGCTTCAACAATACGTCTGTGCGCTTCACCTCCTAATTGTGTTTGCATTTTAAATTATTCAAAGCAATAAAAAAAGAACATGAAACACACTTAGCGTTCCTGAAGCTTCCACATGGCTTCAAATCCACAGCTGTCACGCAAAGCTGTATATTGTGCTTGGGGAAACGTGGGGATGTACAGTACGCTCCCAGGACAATGCTAAATGATGCGTATGACTCAAATGATAAAGAGTGATTTCATGACAGCGTTATTTGATTACATCTAGAGAGATACACAACGATGCATTTAAAATCTGTGTGTGGGGGGAAAAATTCACAAGAATCATAATTTTTCATTTAAAGAGTAATTACACTGTAAGCAGGATTGGGATTTAGCATCTGAATTTAAAGTGCAGTGGCACAAAAAACAACTCTACACTTTCAAAGATAGAAGGATACATAATCATCTCTACATTCGAAGGAAGCTCAACTTAAATGAAGCTTGTGTTTTTTTTTTACTATAATCTCCAAGACTGTGATCAATTAGGGTGTTGCAGTCAATTGTCCATGACTCATTTGGAAAATAAATGGAAAATAATCTTGTAATAAAGCGTTTGAGGAATGTGAATGAAATCAATCCTGTCTAGTGTGAAGGCTTTCTGCTTTCAAATGTTAATGTGATCATTATGGCCATCATTATGTAGTCTTCTTTTATAATTACCGAAGCTCTGGAGAATCTGATCCCTGAATAAGAACGGTCACCTGGACAGCTGGGAGCCAGCAACGCTGACCCTGTGTTGAAAGCAAGTCAGAAGTCTCAGCTCTTGATAATTAAGAGAAAAACTAATGTATCCATTGCTATTGTTTCTGCAAGTCATTTACCATTTCCTCCTCCTCTATAACATCACTCATGTGTCATTATAGATGGTAAACGAGGATTGATTAGAAAGTAAATTACAGACTTTTCATGTTTTATGGTTATAAATAATTTATTAAATGGAGTCAATTTATCTGTTTGTAATTGGACTTTTTGTTCAACCAGGAAACAAATTGGATGGAACGGAAGTTAGACTAAAATTTCACTAGATTTATAAGGGTTGATTTGAACCTTTTCTAATATGATGGGATATGTAAACACTTGATTGGATCAGAAACTGAAGTTCTGTGCATGTGTAATTACAGGGAAATGACTTCTTTTTAAAAACAAAAACAAAAAAAAAACAGGTGTGTTATTGATGAACAATGCTATCGCTGAACTGAATAGGCGTTATCAGCTGATAGATATGGGCCAGTTGGGGAATTCTGTGCGTACTGGTAGGCTAAGAAGGCTGCTATCATCCATCCACATGGTTAATCAGCTATACTAATAGAAATGACTCCAGACCCAGATCTGTTTTTACATTACTTTTTTTTATTGATTATTTATTTATTGCAGAACAAAGCCAGCATACATAGCTAGCAACAATTATATACAAGCCAGGGTTTGCATTAAATAAAAATACATAAAGAAATTACAAATAATAATAATAGTAAAATAAAGACAATAAATTAATAAATGAATAACAATACACAGAAAAAGAAAAGCTCTGGGGTGAGAATTAACTAGTTATTATATAAGAAATTTTCTCAATAAAATCGGACCATGCTTTGATTGTATGGGGTTTAGCTCTGTTAATTCTTGCAGTGAAACGTTCTAACAGTGCAATATTTTTTAGTTCAATAAGCCACATTTTATCCGCTGGGAATGAGGGTTCATGCCATATTTTAAATATAACTTTCATGGCTGCAGTTAGTGCAGTATGAAATATCCTGCATTGGGAAGTGTTTAGGTTTAGATCATAATCATCATTCAATAAGCAGATATTAGGGTATTTGGGAATGAACATCTCACACAATTCTGAAGTAGTTTGAAATACCTTATCCCAAAATGTACTGATAAGTGGACTGTTTTTACATTACTTTAACAATTGGGTTTAGAGATGGGGTAGACGTTAATTATATAAAATTAATGGGAAATTTAATAAGTAATATAAATCATTCTTGTGGTTGATCAGCTAAACTAATAGAGAAGACTCCAGACCCAGATCTGTTTTTACATTGTTGTGACGATTGGGTTTAGGTATGGGGTAGGGGTTGACGTTAATAAAATACAATAATTCTCATGGTTAATCAGCTGTACTAATAGAGTAAACTCCAGATCCAGATCGGTTTTTATATTACTGTGACGGATGCGTTTAGGGTTGGGGTAGGGATAGACGTTAATAAAATACAATTGATGGTAAATTCAATAAGTAATATAAATCATTCTTGTGGTTAATCAGTTATACTAATAGAGAAGTCTCCATCTCTTACTGTGAGCTTTTGGGCGGTTTAGGGTTAGGAAAGAGGTATACATTAATAAAATACAATTAATGGGAAATTTAATAAATAATCATAAAAATTCTCGTTAACTTCCACCCAGCTGATTAACCATGTGGATGGATGATAACAGCCTTCTGAGCCTATCAATATCTACCAGCTGATAACCATCGATAACGCCTATTCAATCGAGTGATAGCGTTCGAATATATTGTGGAAGTTTCAACTGAAAAGTTCATTTAAACACAGCTAGATGAAGCACAAGTTTCATAATTCTGCTTAAATTATTATTGTAATTGTAAGCCTAATCTTAAAAACAGCATTAACAAAAAACGACAGACAAGCCAAAACCAAATTATGCTGTCAGTCAATTGGGCTTACTGAATCCCAAAATATAAAAAAACAAAACAAAAAAAAAAAACAGTTTGGACAGAGGTTCAAAGTAAGGAAACGAAAATATGCTGTCAGCTAAATGGAGCAGTGAAAACTGCAAGTTTATGTTTGTTTGTGAGCGTCAAAGTCTGTGTACAGTACATGCACGTCTCCAGAACCCTACCGCCCGCTATTTCTGCAGCTGTTAGTCACGGCAATTGGCGTCCACTCACACACCAGCCTCCTCGGTGAAGGAGGTTCTGTCATCTATCATTCCCCATTCACAGCGCCACCCTCCACTGTTACTATAAATACAAGCAGCAGCGCCTCCATTATTAATGCGCAGAGCCACTCCGGCCAATCACACCAATCTATCCTGAATCTATCATCGAAAGTTGAGCGGCGCCACCTCCAGATGCCTGGCAGCCTGTATGACCCACCCACAGCTTTCTGAAAACGGCCTGCAGCTTCGCACAGGCTTTAACAGGGGATCAGAACAGGAATCCCGGTGTGGATGATGGTCTTGCTCATTCACTATAATCTCCTATAAATGGGTTGAACGGATGACCGAGCACATAGAGAGGCCAATGTAACTCTATGACACACCTGAGGACACACTGTCCCGATTCTGCAATTTGAGGGAGTAATGCTACAGTCATTTATATCTCTTATAATTGATCATTTCTTGCAGTTACAGTGGTCAGCATATATAAGTACTCCCCTTACAAATCTATATTTTATATTCATATTTGTAATAGGAATATATAATAGGAAGCTATACAATATTATATTTGAGCATATACATTAAATTAGTTAGTACTGAAGCCAAATCTGGAGCTTATCTAACAAAATAACTTACAACAATGGTTCAAAAACTAGTAGACCCAAATTTATATGTTATAGAAAATTATTAAATTCAAATAAAAAATAAATTAAAAAAAACTAAAAAGAGGGGGGAAAAATAAAGAGAAGCAAAAACAATTGGACAAATTTAGTTGGAATTTTGTAGGTTGTAATTTGATTTCTTGTTATTTTGCTTAAATTTAATTGTATTATCTTTTAATTTCTAAATATGTTTGGTTATTAAAATATTATTTTAATAAATATATTTGTTCAATAAATCTGTTTTGTTTAAATGCTACAAAATACATTGCCTATATGCACTGAGAAATGGAAAAAAATATTCATTTACAAAACGGGGTGTACTCATTTATGTTGAACACTGTAAAATCTTGATGCTATCAATTGGCAGCACAAAACATTACAACAATTATTTTGTATAAACAAAAGAAAGAAAAATTCACAATGCAATATTTGAAAGAAAAGATTGCTGGTTAAAAAAAAATATTATTATATATTTTAAATAATACAAAATACAGCCATTTGTTGTGTTTGAGTAATCAAAATCATGCCATAGAAATGTGGTGAAATAATATTCATAATGGTCGCCATATGTGCTATTTGTAATAAATTAATACCAACAGGTACATAAGGTCACTGCTACTTGTTAAAGAAGACATGCGAAACATAATTCAAATCTTATCAGTGGAACTTGATGCAAGTGCACAGATGGGCTCTTGTTTTCTTATAATTTATGCTGCCACATATTGCTCATCTCTTCAGGCTAATAGCTATAGGCTTGAGCGCGCACCTGTTTTGGGGAACTACGAACTGCTCTGAATCATGTTTTGTTTTTCTATTCTCTTCCATCTTTTAAACACAATCAACTCTAAAGGTCTATCCTTGAATTATTTGCATAAAACACATTGAAATTTTTCAAGTGTCACTTCGAGGTCAATGGAAATTTGCTGAAGTCATTACACGCTTTTCAGCTCGCGTTTAGCTTCTTCCAAAACACTTATTCAAAACAAGTTCACGGTGATACCAAACACAATATTCTGAGCCAGAAATATTTGTTGAAAATTGCAAGTGATAGTTTACACAAAATGTGCTGGTATTTATAGTCACTTTCCCAAAATGTTCATCTACACTCTCAGAAAAAAGATACACATCCAAATCTGCATATTAGTACTTAAGTGCATTTTTTAAGAATATAATAAAAGAATAAGAATTTCTTTTTTTCATTTTTACAGAGAGCTGGAAGGGATGTTGTGGTAAGGAAAAAAATGGGTGGGTGAAAAAAAATAAATAATATATATATATTTTTTAAAGTTTTTGTGTTACCTCACAATAAACATTTTCTGTTTCTTCATTTTAGTCATGGCTCCTTGCGTTCACAATGGACATTATTTTGAACTTGGACTTAAGTATAAAGATATGCTCAATGCTTAGTTCAATGCATGATGTTGATATAAGTGAAAGACACTTAAAAAGGATATTGCACAAAAAAAGATAGTCTCAATGGAAAAGGTACTCTTCCTTTATGGATCTTGTTGATTTCGCAGTAAAAGAATAGTTCACACAAAAATAATATTTCCTCACATTAAAGAGGTTATCAATTTTATAAATCTTTTTTCTTCAAGATTAATCTTATTTTCTAAAGATATTCGGAAGAATGTTGAAAACCATTCACTGGCATCAATAGTATAAGAACCAAAAGAACTATGGAAGTCAGTAGATGGCAGTTTCGATGTACAGTTGAAGTCCCCGTTTATTTTTTTGTCCAATTTCTGTTTAACTGAGAGAGAAAAAAAATGTCAACACATTTCTAAACAGAATAGTTTTAATAACTCATTTCTAATAACTGATTTATTTTATATTTGCCATGATGACAGTACATAATATTTTACTAGATATTTTTAAGATACTTCTATACAACTTAAAGTGGTATTTAATGGATTAACAAGGTTAATTAGATTTACTAGGCAGGTTAGGGTAATTAGTCAAGTTATTCTATAATTATGGTTTGTTCTGTAGACTATCGAACAAAATATAGCTTAAAGGAGCTAATAACTTTGACCTTAAAATGATTTGATGAAATGCTTTTATTCTAGACGAAATAAAACAAATAAGACTTTCTCCAGAAGAAAAAAATATTATCAGACATACTGTAAAAACTTCCTTGCCCTGCTAAACATCCTTTAGGAAATATTTAAAAAAGAAAATAAATTTAAAGGGGTTTAATAATTCTGACTTCAGCTGCTTCTGTTTTTTTATTGTATTAAGATTTTTTCAATGCTATTTTAGAAGATGTGTTATAGCACCAGCCATTGCATAAGAGAAAACATGGTTTGCCAGAAAATTAAGTCAATGACAATGAAGCATTATCATAAATTACATAGACTTCTGCTATTGGTAATCCACAGAAACAGGAAGAGGGATATAAAATAAGAAATACAAATTCCTAATCATAACTAATTGCACCAAATACCAGAGGGCTTTGAAGAACTTTCCATGTCAACTCCCATGGCAATTTCCCCAGAAAAGAACATGACTGACAAGTCTGAAAGTTTAGTGATCTAGAGCTCGAGCTGACACCGTCACCGCAGCTAAGCTGAAGGTTGATTGATGGCCTGTGCGTGGATGACACTGATAAACTAGGCCAAAGCCGTCAGCATACGGAGAGGTCCATTTGCAACTCGGGCATAGCTGCTGCAATAGACGTCTACCGTGAAGTATGCGGCCATTAGACCTGCAGTGGATGAGCAGAGACTGAAGGATAGCGGACATGAAATATCACCGGCCTCCAACGAGCTATTCATCAACTAATGCAGTGGATCGCACACAGAGTTAATCTGTTCAGTGCAACTCTGAAACAAGCCCTTAATAAACAAACCGGATGCCGCTATTTGGCTTAATGGCATTCAGACTCGGCAGGAGTGAGCCGTAGACATTTTTGCTAAACTGATTTTCTCATCAGCGCTAAAAAGAGCAAGCATTGGTGGATTAATATGGGTTTTGTGTGCAAATATATGATTCTGCAAACAATGCGGTTTTAAGCAGGAGTGTTCATGAGTAATGGATTGTGTGCTGTCTTCATTAAACACGTCTCAGTAGCATAATCCCTCAGAATAAAGATATGCACTTAGCCGCACAAACACTAATACAGCCCATTCAACATTATGGTTTTGATTAGGTAACAAAAAAAATACAAGTTAGACGTGGCTGTCCATTTTCCTGACATAGTTCGCTGATTAGACTGATTAAAATGTGCACACTAAGGAGAGTGTGAGGTGAAATATTTGTACTATTTGGAGGATGCTGACAGGTACAGGAGATTGCATTATGAAATCAGTCAGTGATTGTGTGCCTAGACAGCAGTTGTTCTCAATCTCTTTGACTCCAAGGCCTCCTATTGTCCACAATTATACTTAGGAAGTCAAAATTTAGAGGCTTTGTAAGTTTTTTTCCCAGAAGTTTAAGAACTGAATGTTCTTCAAGGTTTCTTCAAGGCTCATTTTTTTAAGGAATTTGCAAGACTTCCAGTTTTACATGATGTACTTTATTTTTTCACATTTTTACATTTTGGGTGATTTTAATGCTGTTTGTTTAAAATATGCACATACACAACCATGAGGTTAAAATTGTCATTTTTAAATTAACCAAACCACCTAGTTTGTCCATGTTTTACCCAAATGAGTTGGAATTTTTTTAAAGCAGCTACTTTTTATTATCTAAAATACATATTATTGTACTACAGCAACAGCGTCGATTCCGCCAAAAATAAAGCTGATGTATATTTCATATCTATGCCAATAAATGCTGTATGAAATTATTACTCAGAGTTGTTATGGCTGAAATACATATATTAGTAATCAATCTGTCCAAGGAGGTTTTGCAGTTGCAAGTCTTTACATCACTATTCTAAAATTAGACTTTATTTAACAGTGGGAAATGGTTCTATAAAGGGCACCTATGATGAAAGTTATCTTTTGTAAGCTGTTTGGACAGAACTGTGTAAGTATAGTGTGTCCACAGTCATATTGGGATGATATAAATACAATACATCTCTTTTTTTTAATTTCCTGACGTTAAAATAGGGATCCTATTTTAACGTCAGGAAATTAAAAAAAAGAAATCCCTCCCATTTTGATGCCCACTGCAATGTGGTGTAGGAGTGCGGTTTCCCCACCCATCGAATTGATTGACAGCCATGTATTAACTTGTCTCCATAGTAACTCGTATAATCTTATCAACAAGACAGGACTGCGCAAAGCAACTGAGATTAAAATATCTGTTCAGCTCTCTGTGATCATCAATCATCGCTAAATGTGATCAAGAATGAGTTTTACAAGTTTAAAACGTTTTTAAATCAGTGCATGTTTGTAATGAATTACAGCGATTTTATCGTCTTTAATTTATCACCACAGCTGCATGTCAGTAAAATTATAAAAGACGACGATTCAATCCCAGTTTGTGGACTTTAAATCAGGTTTATTTTGTGCATTAACATAACAGATATTAATACAGCAGTGTATATTAACATGTATCCTGTCACATTTGCCGTGTAAAAACAGTAAAAGTTAAATGCATGCTGTGCATGTGTCCGTGTGTGTGCGTAACGACATTGTGTGACTTACCGTTGCAGAAAGGCTTGAATTAACTCCACAACAAATACATCAAATAATCATTGGTAAAGTTCTGACTGTAGCATCTGCTTCCTTCATGTCTGTCTGTTATCTGACGCAGCCGAAGCAGGGATTAAGGTACACTCTGACAGGCACGTGTAAACGGTGGGGAGAACTAGCATGAAGGGCACAGGGCACAAAATCAGCTACATAGTGTTTAAAGCAGAAATCCAAACATTCTAAAAGCCATAATAATTAATCTGACGGGTGTTTTGAGCTGAAACTTAACAGACACATTCTAGAGATACAAAAGACTTTTATTGAATCTTGAAAAAGGGGTAAAAAAAAAAGGTGCCCTTTAAATCTATCAATAAAACTCTTCTGGGAGTAAGAACTACTGCTTAGAATTACTGCTTTTACTTATTTATTTTTTTAGAATAAAGCAGTTTCACCTAAATATCATCCTTAACATTTTACCTAAAAAAAAAAAGAGGGCAGCACGGTGGTGCAGTGGGAAGCGCGATCGCCTCACTGGAAGAAGGTCGCTGGTTCAAGCCTTGGCTGGGTCAGCTGGCATTTTTGTGAGGAGTTTGCATGTTCTCCCCGTGTTCGTGTGGGTTTTCCTTTGGGTGCTCTGGTTTCCCCCAGTCCAAAAACATGCGGTACAGGTGAATTAAGTAAACTAAAATTGTCTGTAGTGTATGTGTGTGAATGAGTGTGTATGGATATTTCCCAGTGATAGGTTGCAGCTGGAAGGGCATCCGCTGCATAAAACATATGCTGGATAAGTTGGCGGTTCATTCCACTGTGGTGACCCCAGATTAATAAAGAGACTAAGCCAAAAAGAAAACGTATGAATGAATAGGAAACAAAGACCACTACATTTCAATAGCACAAGAGTATTATCAGCTAATTTATCCCTTCAAAACAGTAGACAAAAACAGTAATATAAATTCAGCAAAATTTCAAAGAACACCCCAGCAAACGCGTTGAAAAGCCCTAAATATAACTTATTATTACTTAGAGTATACTCCTACAAGTCATTTTCCTGAACCTGAACATTGACCCTTGATAAATGTGCAGCAGCAGCAAAAGCATACATAGAAAAGTCAATATGGGACGTAATGCACTTCAACAGCAGTAAAAAAAAAAAAAAAAAAGAGGAAAAAAACTGCTGTTCTGGGCTGATGGGCTCACCACCACTGCTTCTGAATCTAAAAATAGCTGTACTTTGATGATGCACTGGTGACTGCTGGGAAAAATTCATGCCCCACTCCCCCTCTTTTGCTGCATCCCTTTTTCCCTCTCAATGGTGCAATTAGCACTAATACACTGGGATCCAGTCCACACAAGTACAGGAGACTCCGGCCAATCGCGCAGATCAATTGGCATGAATGAGCTGTTCCTTATGCAGCACGCGAGGAAAAAAGGAGGACAGCAGCATGCAACTGCATTACTGCAAATGTGTTTCTCTTGTATTCTGCAGCAAAACAATGGAGCTGATAAAGAGGGAGGGAGAGAACGGGAAAGAGAGAGAGGGGAACAAGGAGTGATGCTGTCCTCTGGGATTCAACAAAAGGATTGTGCTCTACTTATGTGCATACACACGCTCAACCGCTGCTGTGAGAAACACCCCAGTGCCCTGTGCTCACACTGATGCAGACACCATCACACGCTGGCTGTACTTGAGAACCCAAAGCGCTAGACCAATCTCAGCAGCAGGACTTGTGTTTGGGTCCTTCATCGGTCACAAGCGGGAACAGCTCTGGCAGTGCAAAATGAACTTAGCTAAAGCCAGATATGACCATACATGACACTCTTCCCCATTTGTTACTGAGGCAATCAAAAACAACACAACCAGAATAGCATAAAACTAGAAAAAGACCAGGTTAAACCAGAAAAGTCCTGATGTATGTGAAGGGGCAGCACTGTCATTAGATTTATGAGCAAATATCTCTAGTCAATGAAAAAGATGGAGATAGTTGAGCCAGAAAGTTCAAACATAAAAAAAAGACAAGTGTAGCAATGCGTGTAATATACTGAGATGGTAAATTTACACTATAATAGCAGAGGTACCACATTTGAATTAAATAGTGGTTTTCTGATGACATTTAATTTTTTGTCATTAATACATGCTAATGAAAACATTAGCCATCTTAAAAATATAATTCACCCAAAAGTGAAAATTCTGTCTTAGATTACCTATTTTGTTCAAGAATGTTATTTGTATATTTTGGTCATTAGATTTTCATTTTAGAAACAAATATTGAAAAACGAGCCGATTTTTGATTTTAGTTTTAAAATTTAAGAAAGAAAATTGAAATGCAAGGTGATTTTCTTTTTCATGGTGAAAACAGAAAAGCAAAATTTAACAATGAGTTAATTCTCATTTGATTTGGAATAACAAAATATAAAATCACCAAAAAACAAATATTAATAAAAACTTGTTTTTTATATTTCTAAACCAGATAGGCCGACTCATTCACAGCGACGCAATGCTGCCACACACAGGCTACTGTTCTAGCTACCATATGCTTTTTTTTCCACTCAATTGTGTTAAAAATTTAATTTTCTTGTGATAGCGAGATTTCGTTAAAACATGTTTCCCTCATTAAAGCTGGTTAAATATATTATATTTATTATTCCTTCATTTATTTTCTTTTTGGCGTAGTCCCTTTATTAATCTGGGCTCGCCACAGCGAAATAAACAGCCAACTTATCCAGCATGTTTTACACAGCGGATGCCCTTCCAGCTGCAACCCATCACTGGGAAACATCCATACACAATCATTTATACACATACACTACAGACAATTTAGCCTACCTAATTCACCTATAACGCATGTCTTTAGACTGTGGGGGAAACCGGAAAACCCGGAGGAAAACCAAGTAAACACGGGAAAACAGAATTTAAGTAGTCCATGTTGTTCCAGTGATTAAAGCGATGGGGATGCTTTTATTTGTGTGTCATGTTGATGAAAGATCTGACATTCTGAAGATGCAGCCATTACTGAAAGCACAGAGCTGTTTACAAGCGGAAGAGTACTACTGTAATGTCTGCAATCATGTCTGAAGACTTCGAAATAGAATAGGACTGTATTTCTTGCCAGTTATGTAAAATTCAACAAACAATTTACATACAGCATTCCTCGTCATTATCATAAACCAAACCTAAAGAAACTAAAGCGTACATATGCTTTTCTTGACGGAACATCCAAAAGAATCCTTTGTGCTAGGCTAAATATTCTTGTATGTGCATTTGCACTTTATTTTTATCAACTGCAAACTTGGAGCAAGCTTATATAATGTGTAAAAGAGTCAAAACAGCACAAGGGACTCGCACAAAAAGATTTAATGCAAATAGGCAGCCTATCCAACACCTGTTCAGAACTGTTATATGCAACTATGGCAACAAAAATATGAGGTATGGTTGAGCATTCTGTCCTTTTCATGGTCTCATCTTATGGCATCATGTCCTGCATTTAGTCTGTTGAGACATCTTTGAATTATGTTGGATTAATATTTAAAGAAAAACAATTGAGATTTAACATTTTTGTACTTTACTCTTAGGACGTATTCACACTAAGAAATTGAAACCCTGCCCATGCACATTTGACCCCCATTTCCCAGTTTGTTTGACAAGTTTGAGTGCTCTAAATTAGGCCCAGGGATCGTTAAATTTGCCAGACCTGGCCTAGTTGGGAGATGTGCGCCAGAGTGCGGTTTGGTTGGGCTTTGGCGCAGTACACTTGTAGTGTGAGTGCAAAGCAAGCCTAAGCACGAAACTAAAGACATAACGTCACTTTTAAGGGACTATTTCTTATGGATTTATCAATCATTCTTACTTTTCAATGAATGTGAGCTGCCATAGTTTATTATTGATACAAACCCACTGCTGCACGACAGCTGCAGGAATGAAAGCGATTCTTTTCTGTTAAACTAAACAGTCGGATTATCGATATATCCCCAAGCGTGCTCAGGTTCAGAAGGCAAAAAATGCAATGTGAGTGCGGGCCAAGTGTGAGTGGGGAAGAGGGATCATCGCACCTGAGCACAATTCAAGACAACCATGCCTAGTGTGAGTACACCCTTAGTTAAGCATAGATCATTTAATCAGATTATATAATTAGCATCTTACACAAATAATCATTTTCCTATTTAAAGCTTGACTCAAATGTAGGCCCACAAGGAATCTGCATGCGCAGAATTCCGCAGATTTTTAGCCATCATTAATTCTGTTTATTTACTTGAGTAAATGTGTGTAAATTTGTATTTATTCAGTTTTTTTTTATTAATTAAAGTAATATTATTGACTAATATAAAAATGTTCATCAGATTTATGTACAATGCAGTATGTACAGTCACATTTTCTGTCTTTTAGTAAAGATATTATATAAGACACTTGCTTTGTTTACCAAATAAAGTAAATCTAATTCAATTTGTATTTTAAACATTAAATAAAAGTTTTAAAAGGATTACTTTTTATTTCATATATTAAGGTTTTAGTTATGATACTCCCAAAATCATTCCGCAAAAATCCGCAGATTTTTACCAAAATTCTCTGCAGAAATAGCAAAAAACATCTGCAGATTTCATCTGGCCCTACTCATATGTTTTTAAATCACGTACAACAGAAGACAACAGAAAATGAAAAGTTGCTATTCTCTAATTCGATATGTCTATAGGATCTATACTCTCATTCTGGAGTAATAATCAAGGAACTTTGCAGTCGTACCATGGATGCAGCAGGCATTAACATTATATTAATATTATATACGTGATAATATGCAGTGTAACCTGCTCAGCCCTGCTGCAGTCATGGTATGGCAGATCCTTGATTATTACACCAAAATAAGTGTATAGTTCCTAGCCATATTAGTCAAGAAAATTACAACCTTTCTTCTTCCGTCTGCCTTAGTACATGATGTAACTACAAAATAGTCAAGCTTTAAATAGGAAAATTATCAAAACTCTTTGGAGATTTTGAGCGATATGCAAATGGTCTAATCAGATTTTTTTTTTTTAAAGTGTCCTTGCCAGCCTGGAGATTGGTTAAATGAATTCAAAAATAGTAAAACTCAAAGATTTAACTGTAGGGGAGTTGAGCCTATTAAAAAAAAAAAAGTAGTGTTCATTTAAGTCAATCTGCACCAGAATTACACTTTCATGGGTCTGACTTTATTTGGTGAGCCCCAAGGTTTTAAGAATATCACACTTGTTCACACTAGGCAACTGAGTTTGTTACTTAAACAAATCTGCCTAGTGTGAACACATCCAAAAGTTCTCTCACCCTAAACATGCATAAGGTATCAATTTAAATGCCTATGGTTGCATTTATAAAAGACAAAACAAAAGACTCTACACTCAGTCCTGGAGGGCCTGTGTTCTGAAAAGTTTAGCTCCAACCCTATCAAACACACCTGAACCAGCTAATCAAGCTCTTACTAGGTATGTTAGAAACTTCCAGGCAGGTGTGTTGAAGCAAGTCGGAACTTAAGTCAGCAGGACACCGGCCCTCCAGGACCGACTTTGGACACCCCTGCTCTACACTGTAGGTGATGCCTAAGAGTGGCTGTGAATATCTACTATGTCCTTGAGCCCAAAGGTAAAGGTTGCCAGAAACCTTGTCGGTGTCATGACAATTATTAATTTCTTCTATTTATACAGTGCGTTTCTGGACACTCAAAGCACATTGGGGGAATCGACTACCAGTGAGCAGCATCCACCTCGATGATGCGCCATATTGCGCCAGACCACACACCAGCTGATTGGTTGAGAGGAGACAGATTGATAAAGCCAATTATGATATGGGGATGGTTAGGAGGCCATGCTGGCCAGAGGCCAGTAGGCAAATTCAGCCAGAATGCCAGAGTTAAACCTGATGCCAGGGTTAAAATGATAAGAAATGTGATAAATAAAATATCTCCGTCAAACAGAAATTAGGGAAAAAATAAACAGGGGGAACCAAACAATGTTACATTAAAGTTGCCATTGGTAATTAATAATATGTAAAAAAGACCTAGAAATCTTTGCTTTATATTAACTAATGTAGTATTTATTATTATAAATGTATAAAAGAAAAAACAAAAACAATCCCAATCCCAATACACAACTCAAGCTACACGTTTTGGCCTTGATTCGACATCTCGCTGATGTCTTGTGCATTGTTCTCTGCCTATAGTTTTGCAGAAGTTACATTTTTGAAAACCAGATTTATTTACAACAAAAATATCAATGTAATCAATGTAATGAATAGGCCCACACGGAATCTGTGCACACAGAAATCTGCAGATTTTCAGCCCATGGAGTCTATTCATTTAGTTGTGTGTAAATTTATATTTACTCAGTTTCTAAATTATTTTAACATTAGTCAATAATATTACTGAAATGTTTATATGACTTACTTACAATACAGTTTGTAAAGTAATAATTCCTGTCTTTTAGTAGATATATGGTAGATATATTACATAAGAGACTTGCTTTGTTTACCAAATAAATGGATCTAATAGGATTTGCAATGTTAACATTAAATAAAAGTTAAAACTGTGTACTTTTTTAATTTAACATATTAAGACACACGAAATCAATCTGCATAAAATCTGCAGACTTTATACATTATTCTGTGCAGAAATAGCAAAAAATGTCTGCAGATTCTGTCTGGCCCCTGCAAAACCCAACAGTCAACTTTATCAAATGAAATGTTTGTAGTTAACTCAAAATTGACTGAAAGTTAACTCCACTCGTTTTTTTTTTTTAAAATCGAACTCAGCATTGAAGGTAATGAGTTAATTTAATACCTCATTACTTCAACTTAAATGGAGTAAGTTCACAGTACTCATATAGATTAGTTTTTAAACTCAAATGGTTTGTAGAACTTGGTTTCCTCAAACAGTTTGAGTTGCCTTAACTTATTGGGTTTTACAGTACTCAATTTGACTTCTCTTCATTTATTGGGTTTTACTGTGGTCAAATTGCTTCATTTACTCAAATGGATTAAGTTTACAGTACTCGTTAGGATTAGTTTTTGAACTTAAATAGTTTGCTGCAATCGGTTTCCTCAAATGGTTTGAGTTACCTCAACTTTTTGGGTTTTACAGTGTAGTAATAAGTAATGTAAGAGTAATAAAATGTCATGCGTTAACATCCCCTAACACTTTCGCCAAAGAGAGAAACTCTCATGGCAAAGAAGGGAAAAACAGATGGAAAGAGGAAATAACGAGAGAGAGTTTAGGGAGGTGAGCGAGGAAGGACAGAGCTGAAGTAGGCCAGAGCGCAAGGGAGACCGTCTGTCCCAGATCAGTCCTTTACCGCGAGCAGAATAAGAGAGGGCGGAAAAACGTAAACGGAAGTGCGTAAAGCGACTGGGCTAAATCCGAACACTTGAACTACCCTCCCCAAGAGTCTTTACAGCAAATATTAGAAAACCTTCCACTACTGGGCAAACACACAGAGGTCAAGAAAACTCACGATTGTATAGGCGACGGTGAAAAGAAAAAATGGGAGAAGTGGTCAGGAAAAGCTGAAAGGGCAAGATGGAACAGAGAACAAATACAACTTGACAGCAGTTTAGTAAAATGAACAGGAATGAAACAGTGAACACCATATCAAGCCTCCACGCTGGCCTAATTTAAACAGATCCATTGGTATTGATCTATGCTGTCCAGGTAGCAGCCACTGCCTGGATTCATCAGCCTAGACAGGTAAATGTGTCATTAGAAATCGCTCCGTATGGACATGCCTGTTAAACGATTGCACCATTGCTGTGCTCATTTAGAAGACAGTGTGAGAAGCAGATCAGACTGCGGAGAACTGTCAATTGTCCACACACTTGGGTTGTAGATTTTATGTGAGAATGCAATCATTCGTCTAAGCCTGCTCAAATGGCTTGAGTACTAACTGTCATCTACTCTTACAAGTGTGAGGATGCATTGCAGGAGATCTTTCCACAAAGCATAATGAGGGAGAAGTGTTTGAACTACAGAGAGCCATGGTTCTCTCTACCAGCACGGTTCCCCAAGCAAAGACATAAAAGAGGCTACGCGATACATACAATTACAGAAGAGCTGCAAAACTTCACTATGCACTAGGGATGGGTCAAGATGGTTGATAAGATTTTCAATAGCAAAATGTGTGAACATTGATTAAGAGTGACCGAAAGCTGTTACGGTTACACATTACTTTGATTATAGAAAGGCTTATTCATATTACACTGGCAAATTTGATGTGTTTCATTAGTTGCTCATGTAACAAACTGAACATGTTTACTTGACTGCTTGACATGGTTGTAGAATGTATGAGACCACATTAAAATCTGATGATTTATCTTTATTACATTGATTACAAATTCATTGAAATGCAAAACAAGCTCATTTCATTGCATTCAAGTTTGGTGAACTCTGAACAATGAATCAAGTGTATTACATGACCAAATGTGACAAAGAATATGGGTTGGACGTCTTAAAGGATTAGTTAAACTAAAAAATATTTATTTATTGTTTACTCATCCCCATGTCTTTACAATCTCTTGAGACCTTTGTTCGCCTTTGGAACACTAATGACAATATTTTAGATCAAATCTGAGAGGTCCTCCATCCTTCATAGACAAAAAGGGTCACAAGACATCTTAAGTCCAGAAAAGGAACCAATAACATTGTCAAAACATTTAATGCTTCTCCAGGGGTTCAACTGTAATCATATGAAGCTACTAGAACACATTTGTGCACCAAAAACACCCTGTAAAAATGACTTTTCAACCAAAATGTACGTTTATCTGTCCAGTATGGCATGATCATAGCTACAAAAGTTATCCATTGTTTCTGGAAGAAAAATATTAGGCCTCTTTTTTTCTGACTGGCTTCTTGGACTTTATATTTAGAAATAATAAGATATACCTGTACTGGGAACTCTCTAAAACACCATAAAGACTAGTAGTATGGTTTATTTCTGTACATTTTTTGCAAGTTTTTTCTCTCTGTCTCTTTACATCCATTGCTTGTATTTCACATTTTTTCTGTTTCATGCTTTATTTTACATTTTGCACAGATTATTGTTTCATGATGGGTTTGTCTGTCTATTCCTTGTGTTTCTGTCTGGTTTCTGCAAAAACTTTAATAAAAAAATATTTTAAAAACGACTTTGTTTGCCCTTTGAAAGTCTCATTACCACTGCTAGAAATTGAGGGAGCTCTCAAATTTCATCTAATTCGTTTTATTTTGTGTTTTGAAGATAAACGAAGGTCGCAGGGAATTGGAATAATATGAGTGTAAGCAATAAATTAATTAATTATAAATTAATTTAAAATTTAATTAAATTATAAAAAGTTACATTTTTTTTTTTTTTGGTGGAACTACTCCTTTAAAACAACACTAAAATATTTAAATCTAAAATCATTTGTTCATTTTGGATGCATCATTTCATGAAATAAACTAATGGGGAACGAGGAACAAGAACACAGACTTTATAGTCACACTTAAGCATGTTGAAATGTATATTCATTAACTTTTCTTTGGCTTAGTCCCTTTATTCATCAGGGGTTGCCACAGGGGAATGCACCGCCAACTTATCTAACACATGTTTTACACAGGGGATGCCCTTTCAGCTGCAGCCCAGTGCTGGGAAACACCCATACACACTCATTCACACACATACACTACAATTTAGTTTAATCAATTGTGGGGGAAACTGGAGCACCCAGAGGAAAATGTCAGCATATTTTTATTATAGTTGTCATCATAACTTCATTTTTATTTAGTCTCCGTCTAGTTTTTGTCGATAGAAATTCGTTCGTCATGAAAATTATGAAAACATTTTTCTTAACGAACTTAACCATACTCCTCACAAAAATGCCAACTGACCCAGCCAGAACTTAAACCAGTGAGGCAACAGTGCTAACCAATGAGCCATCGAGTTGCCCGAAAATCAATATGTTTTCAAATGAACTTAAATAGATATTAATAGAACAGATTAAGAGAAAGCTGTTATTTATTTTAAAATGTAATAATATTTAAAAATATTACATATTTAGTCTTTACTAATCAAGCAAATTCAAGTAAAATGAGTTTGTACAAAAACCTATATTTTTTCAATCTCATAAATATGTAACTATGCAGTTCACTACTCTGGACACGTTCATGTGTATGTATGAGATGGAGAGGTCAATGCGGATAAGGGGAGAGGCTGGGTTTTCCAGAGCACTGAGCAGAAGGGTGCCAGTGCTGTTCTAGTTTCCCAATTTATCAATGGCCCGTTCAATGTGGCTAATTTTAACTCTCTTTGTGTGTCTTTGTCTGATTATCCACTCTGTCATCCTATCTCACCCCCCCCTCCCCCATTGCGAACATACACACACACACACACATACACCAGAGAATCTGTGTGTGTATATTCGTTTGAATTTAAAGGGAAGATGGAGAGAGAGTGTGGAAAAGAGCATGTGACAGTTGTGACAGCGTGTGACTGAGGACATTTTTTTTAACAAGCAATGTTGGCAACACCATTCTGCCCCAATATCTGTGCCAGGAAAACAAATTTAAAAGCTTTTGTCTCTTTTAAAAGTTAACATAATAATCTCCTTTCTAGTCTTTACCAGGATACAAAAAAAAAAAGTTCAGTATTCTTATTATTGGCAATTTGGCATATGGATAATTAAGCATATATCTGACCAAATTCAGTGATTGCTATGCATAAAAACAACCAAGGACCCTAATATCAGACACCTGCGCAAAAAGGCGCAAGATGGGTTTTGTTGATATTTTGAGACCAGTGCAACCCTAATTTTCATGTTTTGCACCACGTTGTTTAAATAGCAAATCCATTTGCGCAACTTTGTGGACTCATGATTGTGCTGGTTTAGAAAGGAGGTGTGTTAAGGCACATTGTTGGAGAGTTGCTATTTTGAGGAACTGAAATAGACCATGCTGTTGACCAACTGAAAGCTGGTCTAAAGTCCAGCAGAGTGCGTTAGTTGTGCGCCTATGCGTCCAAATGCTTACACATTGATTTATACACACAAGATGTAAAGCAATACACAAATTTCTTTACATTTAAAAAAAATTAAAGATTTTAAATTTTACAAAAATTATTATTTACTGCATAGATATAAAAACCACTGCCTCCAACTTTTTTCAGTTTATTCATGACAGATTGCTTTTGTATAATTTTATTATTATTATTAGCAGTATTATTTATTATATGCATGTTTATATTTGTTTTAATAAAAAATAGTTTAGTTTTGGTCTACCTGTTGGGTTTTTGACCATATAGGGCATACGAATAGGACGTGTGTTTGGATATAACTGTTCTGTTTTGACCACACTTCGTTATTTTTGTACATTTTTAACTTTGCTTGAAATTAGTACTGAATTTAGAAATATTCTTAAAATAAATCTTTGTGCTTAACAAACCAAATTAAATATGTAGACTAATGGATGTCTTCATTGGAGTGCATACAACACTGTTACCTTATGCAAAAAAGTAAGGGAGTAAAGTAAAGAGTAAAAATAAAGTAAAGAGAAAGAAGAGGCCAAATGGAGCAGGTGTGTTCTTTATCCTCTCACTGCAGATGGTCTTTTTAGCATTTTTCTCACTAGTAAAGCATTGAGTTTTTCCCACTTACAAAGTTCACCATGTAAATAGCAAATGCATCATGGCATGACCCGACTGACTCTAAAAGGGAATGGGAGATTAGACTTTGAATGATGTAATGCACATTATGCTCAAAACACACCCATAACTCATTAAGAGAATAAGCACAACCCTGTTAGACAATGCGCCATCCTAAGAATTGCAATTGCAAGTGGATTCAGACACACCCTTAATGCTTTTGCGTCATGCGTTTTAGAGTTTGCACCTAGATCGTTAAAATAAAGCCGTAAGCTTTCTCTATAAATGTACTGTTGTTTTTATTATTTTACTGTAAAGCAAGACAATAAAATAATCCAATCTAAATTAACTTTTTTCCAAAAATGCCCTTTATACTGTCATGCACCACATTTTTACCAGCTGGAGGAAATAATTAAACACAAAGCTTCTTTTGTCTTTGGATTCATTACTTATTTTTCCCTCCCCCACGTTTCTCTCTCTCTCAATAACCAGCTAGAAATACATATATCATGTAATTACGGGTGACCACAGCAACGACCTGCAACAATTTTCTTCTTCTGGGTTTAGAGGAGGATATACACAAGAAATAAAGCCTTCTAATAATAGATTCAGCAGATAATGGCAGAGGACAGTCCCTAACTAAATCAACACACAGTCCTGTGTAACAGCACATGCACACACACTGCTGGTGCCTCAAGATTTCTTAAGATCTAAGTAAAAGAGACTTTTCCAGTGGCACCATTCACTTGTGACACTTACAAGCCAAGAGAAGAGGAGTTTTCTGTCTGCTTAAGGGGCATTCAGTGGGTTGTCTGAGCAACAGTGTGTATGTGTGTGTGTGGGGGCGGAGAACAACCTGTAGCAAAAGGTGTGATTACTGGAATTGCTTGAAAAGTACGTAATCTACTTATAAGATTTGTACTACATATTAAACTGGTAAATAGCATGTAGCAAATAAACATAGTAGAAAGCAAAGTTAACATAAAATGGAAACTGCCGTCATTTTCCAATCCTCACACTGTTTTTAAAGTAATTGCACTTGCATGTTCTTTGATGCAAGACGGATTTTTTAAATCATCTCATGTAAATTTCTATTTAATGGATTATAAAGCTTTTAAAAGTCAAAAAGATCACAGACGCATTATGAAAGTGGTCCACCTGATTCAAGAGCAATAGTCTGCATATGAAATTGTAAACATCATGCTTCAGAATATGGGAATTGAAAAGAAATGGGCTGTTATAGCCATCATTAGGCCATCTTATATGTAGGCAACTTGTTCAGTAAATGATTAAAGATTATTTTGGGCTGAAACCCTGGCCTTAGTAATTAAAAAAATGCAAGTAAACAAATACCGGCTCTATGAAAGCAGAAAAACAAACATACAAACAAACTGAAATGGATAAAAAAAAATGTGTGTTGTTTTGCTCATCAGAATGGTACTTGTGATTCTTCTGCATGCTCCAATCCTTCTACAATTTTGCAAGTGTCAGCCTATGCACATTTGCATCTGCATATTTGTCATAATGGATTTAGAGTTGCAATCAGAATTATTAAACCCCCTTTGCTTTTTTTTCTTTTCTTTTTTAAATATTTCCCAAATGATGTTTTACGGTGCAAGGAAATTTTCACAGTATGTTTAATGATATTATTTCTTTTGGAGAATTTTATTTTGGCTAGAATAAAAGCAGTTTTAAATTTTTTTAAAAATATTTTAAGGTTAATGTTATTAGCATTTTAATGTCACTTTAAGCTGTAATGTCTTGAAAAATATCTAGTCAAATATTATTTACTGTCATCATGGCAAAGATAAAATAAACCAGTTGTCAGAAATGAGTTATTAAAACTATTATGTTTAGAAATGTGCTAGTGCAAGTGGTCCGTTAAGCCCAGTCACCAGCATGAAGCACACTCAGAATTGCACAAATCATGGAGTAAAAAAGTGTCTTGTGCATACGAAGAGGAGAGAGTGTGTCACTTATGCCGAGTTTAGTCTGCAAAATTTTCAAAGTAATCGAGTCACAGATGTTTTCACACTGCATGACTATCTGGGCTAACGTTCCGTCTGTGCTTCGTTTACACTGTAAGATAGATCGGCCACAGGGCATGACTTTACAATAAAAAGAATCAACATCAACTTTGTCCAAACTACGTCTTACAACCAAAGACACACGAGAAGAGGCAATGAAACAACATGAGGATGATAATAACAAAAGATGAATATCTTTTGTTATTAACTACATAATGAAAAAGAAGCCCTTAGTGGGGTAGACTTATGTACTTATTTTGCTCGCCTGGCTTTTGAATGGAATTAGCAATTTCTCTCAAACTTTATTCATTTTCGAGCCAGTTGTGATATTGCTCAGATGACACGTCAAACAGACACGGTGCTCCTGCCAAATTTACACTAGTTTTTCATCCTTTTCTTGGGTCCAAATAAACTGAAAATCAGCGTTTTTAACTTCTCCCCCAACCTCCTGCTGGCCTGCAGATACCCATACTAGTGGATGCTGCTCTCTCACTGGCTGTAGGTAATCGCCAATGTTGTTTTCAATCAGAACACATTTCACACAGCATGATTTGAATTGCTGACAGCTCCATATATTTAGCATGCCAAATATCTCAGGTGTCAGTGACCCATCTGCGAAACTGTCAGATCGCTTCTTGGACAGTTCACACTCTGTGACTGCTACTCACGTGAACGAGCACCGATTTCTCAAAACCTGTCAGCGAGTCAAAATCTGGACTAAAATCATGGAGTCTGAACTCGCATTACACGAAACAGGCTGATCTTTTCCATAAGACCTTAATGTATAGTCTAAGTTATTTTTGTTTTGCCTGTATATATTTTTTCTTTGTTTTGAGGAAGAGGGGGTTGTTGTTGTTTTTTGACTCACAAAGTATTGGTAGCAATTGACTTGCATTTTATGAACCATCATAGGACAGAGTTTATCTTCTCGTTAAACAAAAGTCACCAACACATTGAGGACCAGAGGGTGAGTAAATTCAATTGGGAATCCGATCCCTTTTTAAGGCGTGAGAATATGACGTTTGGTCTCGACATTTTTAGGATTTTGTGCAACAATTGACTTTGAGTAATCAGTTAATATAAGCTTTACAAAATCTTGGCAGAACGATTTGTGAACAAGATTATCAGTGAATAATCACTTAAATTTTGGATCTGACACAAAAAGCTATTTTATGGCTTGATACAGTGCAGAAACAGACTAAATGTGTGATACACTTTAAGACAACAGGGATAATATTTAATATTCCTCCCTTTGTTTCCCACAAAATTTTTAAAAAGTAACAAAAATTTTGAAACAACGATGTGAGTGAATAATCAATGACAGGAATTTCCTTTTGGGTGACTACTGCTTTAACAGCAAATTGCATCATGCATTGCATATGCTGGCGAGAAAGAACAAAATGCAGTGAACAGGAAAGAAAACCGATGTGCCATTTAAGAGCAGCAGTCATACAAGAGCTGCCACGCTTGCAGATCAGTCCGTTAGCACTGCTGGGTGAGTAAGTCTGCTTGCATGCCAATGTATGTGGGTGGGTGTGTTTCAGGGAGTGACAGGATACTGCATATGAGGCTTCTCTTTAAAAAACAGAGGAGAAGAGCACAATATACTCTGCACAAAGAACCAATTTGCATAGTGCACTTGCCATTTTTATCATAAGGATCTATTTCTTTGCCAAGCTCTCATGTAAAACATCAAAAAAACTTACTATCTGCAGATGCAGTGTGCATCTATTCTTGCTGTGCTTCATGCACCTCCTGTTTTAAATGAAACCTCAGCATCTTTAATGGATGAGCTGAATTCCCTGTATGATACACACGCTGCAACCAATATACATCTAATAAGCAACACCAACCTACTCGCATCATTCACTCTTTACAGCAGATACAGCACATGCAGGGGCTACCTCAGTTTCCCAATAGCTAATTGTGAAAGATGTGAATGGCTCAACTTTGAATGGCAAATCACCAGCCAGCATGTACTCTTAAAACCCAGATCCATTCATCTCTCGTCCTCCACACAGTTTCACCAGCCTCCTGTTCCATGCATTCCCCCCGGCACAGGCGTCAAGAGAAATAAGCCCCACTTACTGTCTTGCTGTGGTTGCCTTTTTTTGTAGATCCCTCCTTTGTAAATGGAGAGAATGATAGCAGTTATAAAAGAAGGGGAAAATCCAGCAGCTGGCTAAAAAAAAAAAGCAGCAGCAGGCGATTAAAAAAAAAACACACACAATAACGGCGAAAAGAGAAGAGGAGAGAGGACAAATAAACCAAAAAAGAAAGAAAAATGAAATGGAGGAAAATAAAATCACCGCGGCAACAATTAGGCCTTTGGAAATTACATTTTAGAGTGTGTCCCGTGAGCCGGTGAGCGCTGGGAGCCAATGCATATCCTCAGCTGGCAGACACCGTTCCAGTGGCCGTGCAATAGTAACACTTCTATTTCCTTGGTTCTGACAATCGATTTCACCCTCTCTCTCTTTCTCTCTCTCTCACGCTCTCTCCCTCCTCCCTCCTTTTCTCCCTGCCACGTTCAAACAGCCCTGATCGCTCGTTCTCTTTCAGCTGGTTGGTTGGCTGCAATCCTCTCTCATCCTCTTGTTTCCCTCCCTCCATACCTACCTTTCTCTCTCTGTCTCTCTCTCTCTCTCTCTCTCTCAATCACTTTTGCCCCTCCCCCTCTCCTCCGTCGTCTTCTCCATCAGAACCTAGATACAAGGCAGAAGACCCCTCCTACCCGCTCCCCTTCTCTCCAGCTTTCTTTGATGTTGTGAGGAGTTCTAGACTCTTGGCTGAGTAGAAGATGCCTTTGACAGACTATGGCGGTTTCTGATGATGGCATGAAAGAAGAGAAGAGATGAAATGAAAAATACATCAGGCTACACATTCTGCACAAAGCAATAATGTGAACTCGGGCTAAATTCATTATGTGGGAGACAAAAGAAAGAAAACTGCAGCATAGGGTGAAGCTGGTGGAGGAAAACAGCAATAGCGACTTTATGAGCAAACGCGCCTTTTGAAATGGGCAGGACAAGAAACTTCAGCTCTGCTGAAAGAGACAACTGTTAAGACAGAAATCACAAGCTGTAAATTCATCTGAAGAGGAGTGAACCACTTAATAACTTTGGAAAGGCAAGATAGAAAAATATGCCTGGTGAGAAATGCAGATAATGCTTAGTGAGCTCTAATTAAAACCAAAACATTGGGTGGGAAAAAAAACTATTCTCCATGGAAGCTTTTTTACAAAATCAAGGTAAAACAAATGAGTAAAATCAGTTTTTCTACAATAAGGCACATCTTATATGCTTACTTAAGGATCCTTAATAGGTACAAATGCTGTGATTAAATGCACCAAAAAATGCACAGCTAATTGAATTATTATTATAAAAAATACATATGAACATGTTTATTTGTACAGACTCAAGTCTACATAGATTGCATCCCAATCATCACAAATACTGCAGAAGACCTATTGGAAACCGCATGAACCCAAGATTCTCAGTCAAGTTTGGTGAGAAAAAAAAATAAAGTTCAGTATGGGGGTGTGTGAAAGAGCTGTAGAGTGGATAGTAACATTGACAGATTGAGGTATCAAGACATTTGTGCTGCACATTACATTACAAATCACAGGAGAGGGCAAATTCTTCAGCAGGATAGCGCTCCTTCTCATACTTCAGGAATAACATCAAAGTTCCTGACAGCAAAGAAGGTCAAGGTGTTCCAGGATTGGCCAGCCTGGTCACCAGATATGAGCATTATTGAGCATGTCTGGGGTAAGATGAAGAAGAAGGCATTCTGATGAACTCTAGGAGTCCTGCACGAACGCTTTCTTTGCCATTCCAGATTACTTTAATAAGTTATTTGAGTCATTGCAGAGATGTATGGATGCAGCCCTGCAAGCTTTTGGGAGTCGTACACAATATTAATTCTTTTTCCACTGCAGCATGACTTTATATTCTATACTGTACATTATTTCTGGTAAGTGACAAGACTTTTGTCTAAGCAATGTCGGACCTTTCTGACCTAATTAAATAATTAAAAATCAAGACATGTTCATGTTTTATTTTGGTAAAATAAGTGTAATCCAGAGGCCTTTGCCTTTATAAGCTACTTCTGATACCAAATGATCAACTAGAAGTCAAGTTATTATTTGTTGTTGCTAAAACTTGGATAGGTGACAAGACTTGTCAGGTATGAATGCATCGCTCTGTTAAAAGCATGCAATCGCTCAGATAGAAGAGTCATTCAGTACACCTACTGTCAGGAAGGATTGAGAAAAGAAAGAAAAGAAGAAAGAAAAGAAGGACATTCAGTCTCAAAAAAGTGTACTAAACACCAACACGTCAAAAAGTAGTATGTAATGTTCCATGTCACTATGACATTGAAACAGCACAGATTTCAATTGTATTTCAAGACAAAATCACCAAAGAAAATAAATTAAATTAAGGTTTTCAATTTTATTCTTTAAATCTGATTTGTGCCTAACACTTTCATCAATACCAAGTGTAAACTGGAACGCATTTATGTAACCAGCTCTATCTTCTGCTCAGTTAATTGAGCATAGAATGTGTGCTGTCACATGTTTGAAATACGTGCATATGAGATTGAATTTATAGCATGCAAGACATTCATTGCATTGCAACTTGTAACATGTAAGACAAACTATAAAATTTGTTGTCATTGCCATTTAGCCAGAACAGTCTCTCAACAATATTAATGCTGCTGAGACCTTGTAGTCTAATGGTGCAGTAGACAACATATGTGCATTTTTATCCTGATATTTCCAAAACAATCTCCAATACAAAGCCTTGTCTGTTGCTCTACCACTTTGTCTCTAAACTCCAGCTAACTGGACAAATTTTTTTAGGAAAGGTATTTCTTTATTTTGAAGTCCTTCAATGTTAATTAAATTGTGCTATTAACTTCCAGCTAAAAACTCTTTACTTTGTCCCTCAAGATTTCCATCCAATGTTGCCATCAAGCTTTTACCACTCCTACCATGTACTTTGTTTTATAGCACCAGGTGTTTCCAAAACTCTCCCATACATTTCCTTTTTCATCTATTATCTCTGTACTAACTGACTGTTTTTTAACTCAAACTCTTAAGATTCCCAGCAGTCTCCAATGTCTTTCATCACAGAACCTTTTCTCAGATTTAATTAAATGTAGTCAGATTTACATTTGATAGATGTGCCTGATACCATCTATGCATGTCGCAAAACAAATTTAAGTAAATACAAAAAACTAAATTTCCCTCCAAACTGTTTTGATTAATAATTTTAATCTGACATTTACTCTAGACAAAACTAAACAAAAATGCAGCTTTAAAAAAATGGTGTACACGAATTCAATTATAAAAAAAATAACGATAAAAACATTTTAATATTTTTTTTAAATATCTTCATTGATGTTTAAAAAGAAAAAAAAAACGTTTGGGTGAACTATCCCTTTGATATGACATCTTAATTGAACAGTATTTTTTTTATATAACCGATTAATTTATGAATACAACATAAGAATTATTCATAGCATGATCAGATGTGGCTGGAGTAGCTATCTACACAGATGGAAGGGTTGATTTTACCATTCAAAACTCTTAATGTTAAGTAACATTACATGCACAGGAAGGTGGGAGGGATGGAGGAAGGATGGTTGGGTGTAGGAAAGGATTACTGAATAATTCAAAAAGAGAAGAATGCACAGATGAATCAAGCAAGCTACTGCCTGCCTCACACAAGCACAATAAAATGGAGGATGCTACTCCACATCTCTTTTGTCACACTAATCCGACCGTATACCATTTGCAAGTGCGCAAGGAAATGGCATCAAAAGAAACAAAACCTTGAGTCGTCATATCAGAGTCTACAGCATGATTTGTGTGTTGAGATCTTTTGCCACCTGCTTTAAAACAACTGTGGTTTGTGAATTTTTTCCACCTAAGTCATGGTGATAGAGCGAGGTTTTGGATCTTACAGTTTTTTCCGCAGTGCCTCAAAGGTTCAGCCTTTCACCGCCTCACTCTCCATCCACTGCCTGTGTCCTCGTTATGAAAAAAGCTGTTCCACTTGGCTTCAGAGTTAACCCTCTGCTCACTGTTGGAAAAAAAAGAAAATGGGTCACAAGGGAAGAAGGGAATGAATAGGCAATAAAAAAAAACAAATGGTTAAACAAACACACTCACCGTCAACTTCATTAGATGCACCTATTCTGGTTTAATAGAATATTTGAACCAAGCACATGGCAGAACTCGATGCATTTAGGCCTGTGGTCAAACATGGTCAAAATAATCAGAGTTGTCAAACATAAGCATCAGAATAGCAGAAAAATTTGTGAAAAATGTGAAAAAAGCACTGTGATTGTTGGTGTCATACTGGCTGGTCTGATCATTTAAGAAACTGCTGATCTACTGGAGATTTCACGCTCAATCATCTCCAGGGTTTACACAATAGTCAGAAAAAAAAGTCCATTACATCTATCCAGTTGTGTGGGTGAAAACACCTTTTTGATGGCAGAGGTTATATGAGAAGTATCAGAGTGGTTTGTGTTGATAGAAAGGCAACTTCAATTCAAACAATCACTTGTTACAACTGAGGTTTGCACAGGAGCATCTCTTAAAATTCAGCATGTCGAATCTTAAAGCAGATAAGCAACAAAAGAGGACATTGGTCATCGAACAACACAATGCACTTGCCTGATCTGATGATTTGTGATGTAACATTAAGACGGCAGAGTCAGAATCTGATGTTCAATTAAAAACCCGGAATGGTGTAATGGAACTTTTTGGCAGAATTTTCTGTTCATACATCACAGTAATGTTACTGACAATGTACATGCCTTTATGACCAGTGTTCCCATCTTGCCATGGATGCTTGCAGCAGGAAGCCCTGTCACAAAGCTCAAATCATCTGCAAATAGTTCAATATAATTGGCCTCCACCAGCTCTCAGTCCATTATTAGAGCACCTTTGGGATGTGCTGGAACAGGAGATTTGCATCATGGATGTGCAGCCCATAAATCTAGAGTGACTGCATAATACTATTGTGTCAATATATACCTAAATCAATAGTATGGTTGTTAAAACTCTTCAAGGTACAATTAATAGAGCTATTAATGCAGCTCAAACAGGAAAAGGGGGTCTAACCCCATATGAGCAACAAATAAAGGTGGAAGTAGTTATTAAAAACGTAATGCTAAAAATATATTAGAAAGAAATATAAAAAAAAAAAAAAAAGAAAGAGAAAAAAAACATCAGAAAGTTGCCGGCTGGGGCTGTAGCTAGATACCGAGTATCGATTCCTTGTCATAGTGATCGGCTGATACAGAGTACCAATCTTTATAGCTTTATATGACCTTGCCATTGCATAAGCACAATTACTATAAGTATGAGATCTCACCTTACCTAAGATAATAAATTAAGGATGTTGGTGGTCGGAAGCAGCTTTACAAAAACAAAATGGACAAAACTGATTTAAAATGGTAAGAAAAATGATTAACAATGCAATTTGGAAAACATTTCTTATGTGTTGTAGCACTGCTGATGCTTTACCCGCATGAGACTTCTTCTGCTTGTAAACTGGTAAACGAACATGCGCGATCAGTTCATGAGATCTGGTAGCTTAAGGAGTACCGATTGAGTCATGGAATGTGATTATCGGCCGATACAGATCTTCGGTCGATCGATCGGAGCATCCCTAATAATAATGCTAACGGAAATAGTGTAAAGAGAATTGATAGAAATTAACTAAGGGAACAAAAGATAGCTAAACCCAAATAAGCTGCAGTGACTGGCAGAACAATAAAGAGATAAAGATACATTATGTGTGCTGTGCCACAAACGCACAACCAAACACACAATGTGTACACATTAGTTTGGAGTAGATAATATGAAACTTACTTTCACATTTCTATCTGTCTCCAAATAGGAGTAAATTAAAGCTATTTGCAGGAATTAGGCTAAATCAAACACTGCAAGACCTGTAACCTTGAAGAAATGCATACAAGCAGTATTCTTTAAAAAATGTTGGAGGAGCTTAGCTGGTTTAATCAGTAGAGTTGAAAAACTGAAATCCATTTCATAGACCATTCAGTAATATTATAGTTATGATCAAACAAAAAAAAAAAGATTTTAACTTAACTTACACAAATATATTATTAAGAATGCTTCTTTTCAAAATGATGGACAGATGTATAGCACACAAAAACAAAATACAATTGTGTCATTTCTGTATGCTAAAACACCAAGACCATTTTTAAAATCATTTTATTTTAATTGCATTAATTTCATTTTATACAATTTTACAGTGGAACATTACAATTTAAAATTGATCTCAAATGTCCTAAGTAACAAACAGGATGGCCGTACAAGACACACCAGAAAAAAGACATCTGAATTGTAGATTTAAAAACCCGATAAAATACATTAAATTCAGTACAATCAAAAAAAATTAAGTTATATTGAAGCACCATGTTAAGAACATATTAAAATAAATATAATTAATACACTGGCTTTATATAGACCAAGGCAAGGCTTAACACAACTACATCATAACCGTGTTGGACATCCCAGGGCACTCTCATATCTGCAAGAGCTGAAACAGAGAACGCTTCCCATCTTTACATGGACTGGGGTGAAAAGAAAAACAAAAATATAAGCACATCATAAGGGTTGGAGATGTCTTGAGGTTTTGGATCTCGGTGTCCTACAGGGCTACAGTACATTGTTGTAACAATATTCTATCAAGTGTAAAGTGAGTCTGATAAAAGATCAGCTCCAAAGGGCACTAAACATCTCTCTAGAGTAATACAAGCAGTAGCTAGTAAATTATGCATTGGCCCAATGTACCAAAGCAATACCCAATATGATACAAAAATCCATTAAGCGGATACAGACAATGTTTGGTGATTACAAAAAAAAAAAAAGGAAGCATCCATCATTAAAACGCATTTGTGCTTGCAGAGTGTATGAGATTTAAGTGAAAAGATGGGCTGCTAGAACAGAGAAATTAGTTTGACGTGCACTTCAAGTAGCAGCTGCAACAGTTCTCTTACATGACATTCAGGAATCCCCAAAGCCAAATACAGGACACCTGAGAGCTGCTGTAAGAGCATGTTTGTCATACGCACCACTGACTGCACACTCTTATTCAACTTGACAGATGGACATCGAAACAATCCTACATTTAAGAAATCAGATGAACCATGCTCTGGTCCTTCATGTGCAAACCCACTGAACTATGAAAGTTGCCACACATACAAACTCTTAACAACAGCAATCTAGATTACAAACTCTGAACTCAAAAGGCTATGAGGAAATCGAGTGAATTTCCATGTGGTGGAGAACCGCACCACCATCATGTGGCAAGTATTATGTACTACAGGGTGAACAGAACATCCATTTTTCCTGTTATAATATTTACAGGAACCACTAGCATGAAAAATATGATCATCTATATGTAATGTACTAAAACATTAAATGCAGCATACAAGTAATTAAGCAATCAAGTTTGCTAATAAAAATATGTCTTTAAATATTTCAAGAAAAATTCTGCTTTAATGCTAAGAACTGGACGATCCATACAAGTTTAATGAAAAACAAACAGAACACCTTATTACACTGAAGTCGATTTAAATAAATAAATGTCAGCATATCAATGAAAGACGTCATTATTAATCGGTATATTGTAGGTCCAGATCCACTGTACCGTCAGTCACCACAAGCCTCAGTCTCTTAGGCTTGCGATCTGTTATGGGGGTGCTTTGAGAGTGGGAGGTGGTAAAGTGTACAGAATTATATGGGTGAGTTCCAGGCTGCTGAGTCTGCTGAGGATCCTTACAAATTTGGCCTCCATGGACTTTAGACCCAGGACACCTACTCACAGGTGTAGAAGGCGAGAAGTTTGAGGGACCACACGCTTCAACAACCAGCCTTCCTTGAGTTCCTGAAGGCTCCATAAGACAATGATAAGTGTAATTTGCAGGACCTGAACCAGTGTAATTCGAGCGTTCACCATCCTCGCTGTATCCAAGGGTGAGAGAATGATCTCCGGTGAAGTTCACAACATAAGACTGTTGAGGAGGCTGACTGTTTTCAAAAGTGGATGACTGTGTTTTACTTAGTGGGGCCTCATGGATCAGAGATTCTCTGTAGCCCAGATGAGGACTGTTGTGCTGTGACACAGGAGATGTAAGAGACGAGCTGAAGTTATAATCAGAAGGATCACAGTGAGAAATGCTAGCACAGGTCTGACTCTTATGGGTTTGGATCACTCCAGTATGTTGAGTGTTTTGAGTGGGAGCCACAACAGCATGGGGTTTCTCTAATTTTGAGAGTTTGTTTTGTGTTGTGCTGTAACATTGAGAACCTTGAGTTGAGGAACATAAAAATGTTGAGGGTAGGGGTAGATCTTTATCATTCCTTGAGATGTGAGGTTTCAGACCTGTAATATTCTTGAAAGCATTTGTTGTGGTGTTGCTGGAGCTGACAAAATAAACAGGGTGAATGCGATCACCTTGAAGTCCAGGATTAGTAGGGTACTGTTTGGAAGGGATGTTCTTTGAGATTTTTTGTAGATTTTCAGCCACTCTTGTTCCGATATTAGAATACCTAGCAGGATTTTTTATACTCTGAGAACCTGATGGACCTGCACAAACAAAAGTGCTTTCCATGTTGTTGTGAGACTTGGCGCTGCCTGCAGCAACAGAAATTCGACAAGCATTCTGGCCTCCCTCTGTTTTCAAGAGATTCTTGTGGTTTGGAAAAAAAGGAAGCTTCTTGTCATGACAACGGAAAAGTGCATTACCAGAGTTATATGCACCCGGATACTCTGTAAGTGAGGTGGACTTATTTCCTACATGAAGCGAATGGAAGGGTGTAACAGGGTTACTTTGAGGTCCAGCACCATGCAGGCTTTGTGTTGTCTGACTTGGAAAAACAGATTCAGATTTTGCACTTGAGTTATGTAAATTGAGAGGTCCGTGAGTTTTATCTTTAGCCTCAATTTTAGCAAGGCTTGCCTCTGAAGACTTAACAATGGAATCAAGAAAGTTTAACTTTCTATCCTGAGGATATAAACGCCCAGCTGTGTGAATGGCCTGTTTAGCATTTGCATTGTTAAATATTGACAAGTCTTTTGGAAGAAACGCTGTTGCTGAATTTTCCTGGACCTGAAGCTCTATGGGACTTTTGGACAACTCACCATCAGATAAGTACAGATTTTTCTCAGGGTCTTGAAGAGGAGCAGAACTTGTGGCAGAATTACATGATCTATCTTTGAAGACCATTTGAGGAGCACCGACAGAAGAGGACGTTTCAGACTGAGCAAAGACAATGTCTGGGAAGTTTAGGTCATCACCACTACTAAAGTTACTCACTGGACTTGGGGATCCAAGGTAAGGAGTCTCTGGATTCCACGCATCAGCAGGACTTTGGGAGAAAGGGCTACTGAAGGATCCTGTATTATGTGGTTCGCCAGGGCAGTAATCAATTAAGGTGTTAGCCAAGCTGTTTTGTGCAGGCATCTGATCGTAGTTTTCCAGATTTAAACAAGGAAAGTCAAGTACATCCTCAGAATAGTTACTAAAGCTGCACTCTGTTGTAAATGGAGAGATAGGTGGGGACTGAATCTGAGAAGAAGTTGTACTAGTGTTGGTTGGCACACTTTTCTCGCATACCTGCGGGTGACTCAGAGCTTGGAGTCTTGACAGACTTTTATTAATCTGAAGCAAATTGTGACTCAAAGAAGTGTCATTCTTTCCTTTATTTTCATTCTCTTTTGCTTGAATACTTCCACTGACTTTACCAACTCCCGTGAGTCCATCATAACAGGGAGAGTAAAGCGACAAAGGTGAAAGGGATAATGGTAAAGGTGAAGTCTCAAAACTCACTGGATCTTTAAATGTCTCTGTACCTTTGGTGCTGCTACGAGCTGCTATTATTTTCTGACATGGAGACGGCTTTTCCTCTTTAACTTTACACAGCAGTGTCTGTTCCAGTATTGCTGGTTTAGAAGAGACTGATGCTAATTTCTTTGGCTCCCTGTACACCATATCAATGCTCTGAACATCCTTCTGAGCTTCTTTCCACTCCACCTCCCACTTGCCTTCACCTTTCCTGCACAATTTAAGTGGGGGTAATGGTTTTAAATCATCAACATTCACCTCAGATTTTGGACCAGTTGAGCTTTTTACAGCATCTGTACCATTACTACTGTCTTGAACAGTTTCTTTTGGTGTGTTAAGATTTCTTTTTCGAATTCCAACAGTTGACGCTTTTTGCTGTCTTTTACATGGCTTAGTTGCACATTCTTTTCTACAATGCTCTAGCACATCTTGGACTGCTTTGGTGGCTTTCTCCAACCCTATACCATTATCGTCCTCCCCATGACCCCTAATCCTCTCCATTTCTGCATTTAAAATTGAGACTGAATCCAAAATGGCCCTAAAGGGGTCAACTAAAGACAAAGGGTTTGATTTGTCTACAACACCTTCTGCTTCATCTGTACTTTCCATTTCCCACTCTTTTCCTCTTTTTCTCTTAAGGCGGATTCTGACATTTAACCTCTGATCTTCTTCAGACTTGTCATCTGAGGTAGTCGACTCATTTCTGGCATCTTCTATATAAAGTCCAGTCTTAGAGTTCCTAGGTGCCTTTGTTCTTTCTTCAACTTCTTTCTCATTTTCCACTTGGTTATCCTCTTCCAAGTTGTATTTGACTCTTTTCCTAATTTTGGATGTTTCACTTCTAGGATCATTGATTGTCCTTCTCGCTGGGTCATGCTGAGCACTTTGAAGACCTTTACAACATCGTTTTGGCAAAGTCTTTAACAACTTGGACGAGCCACATTTTTTGGACTCAACACCAACATTGTCTTTATAAGTTAAACTTGATTCCAAATGGCCTCCTTCACGAGGCTTAGGTAACAGATTGTCCGAGTTGGGCTCAGTGTCATTACTGCCATCTGTACACAGTGTTGCAGCTACATTAACATCCTGTTCTGGGTCGGTGTCCACTGATTCTCGAAACTGACGTTTCTTTAGGGGAATACTGCTCTGGGGACTATTATCCAGAGACACCATGCACATGGACGAAGGCTCCAAGGAAATTGAAGTGTCATCTTTATTTGGCTGATTAGGATGCTCACATTTGTTTTTAAGTGTATCATGCTTGTCTTTTTTCTCTTTATTGACAGCAAGGGATAGTGTCTTCATATCACAAGCTTTTCGTTTATCACTGTAACTACATGGAGGTTGGTGGTAAATATAATCTTTAACTTGAGTAAACTTGCCACTCTTTCTAATATCTGTCAGCAGCACTCTTGCCTCGTTAACAACAATAATCCTGCTCCCAAAACGCACCGTTAACAATTTCTTTTTCAAGTCATTTCCATCAGCAATTACATCCCCCTTCTTTATAGCTCTGCTTTCTTTATCTAGCACCTGAGGTGTGTCCTCAACATGTGTTGGCTTCTCATTCTTTTCTCGTCCATTTCGTTTCCTTACAGCATTTTCTGAATTTTGGGGAATTGTAACTTCAACAGATGCAACCGTTACAACATTATCATCTTGCTTTCCTTTAATTTCACACTCACTAAGGCTATGCTTACCACAGACATCAACAAATTCTTTCACAACAGGCTGTGTGACTATATTTTTGCCAATCTCTAAATCGCATGTTACTTTTAAGTACTTATCTGCACTTTCCACATTTACTGGTGTGAAATATAACTCCTTCACCCCTTTCTTACCTTGTTTATTGCATTCTTCACTCCCATCTAACTTTGTGCTCTGCTGCACTGATGCTGCTGCTGTACCATTCTCTCTACTGTCTCTCTCTGCCTGCTCTGTACTTTCAACCTCTGGTTTTCCTGGGATAGCCACCCTGACCAGACTGACTCTGAGGTGACGATTTAGCCCTGAGAGGAAAGAGACAGGGCTGGTAAGAGATGGTGAAGACAAGGAGGGCATAACGCTTACAGCACTAGAAGAGACAGGCTGCCTGTGGATTTGCTTGTCATCCCCTGAGGTCTCTGAAGCTGCACAAGAACTAACATCACCTTCCCTAGGAGCAATAGAACCACAGATGTGTTTCACGTCACCTGCCACTTCCCTGAGGCGATCCCTAAAGACTCTCTGCTGTGTCTCTCTGATCACTGTACTCTCTGTTTGTAATGATTTGTCATTGTTAGTTCCAGCATCTTCATTGAGGTGTACATTTTTATCGGTACATAATATACCTGGAGACACTAACAGAGGATCAGTAATGTCCCAAGACTCAACCTCATTTTCTTTTTGCCATTTCCCATCTTTTGTTTGGGCGCCAGAGCATTCATTTCGGACTTTAGAAAGTTTAGAGTTTGATTTAATCAGTCTGGTCCTCCTCCTTTTGAATCTAGAGAGTTTAGGTCGAGACTTAGCTCGGAGACTGCTTAGACGACCACAAAGTATATTCCTGGTCCTTGAGGAAATGCCCTGGTGGATAATTCTGACAGACGACGCATCAGTGTTATGTCCCTTGGCCTTCATCTTGTCTTTTTCATGTACAATGGAAACGCATCCAAGAGTAAATGGTTGAAATTGAATGACAGAGTCTCCATTTAACATTTCTCCATCCTCGTTCTCTCTTTCTTCTGGTCCATTTAGGGTAGCATTATTGAGTGGTGAAGAGGCAGATCTGCTGTCGCTTGTGATCCACTCAGATTTTGGTCGCTCTTTTTCAATTAGATACAGCAGGGCTCTTTCTTTGCTTAAGGGGTCCTTACATCGTAATAGGAAATTTATGCTGTGCTGATGAAGGCAGATGCTCAGCTCCTTTAGCTTGAGGTGAGGAAAAGATGATAAGAGGTTTTGCATCCTTTTTTCCACCTGTTTACATTGCTCCTCCCTCTTCCGTCTATCAGTCTTTCTCATCTTGCTCAAAACAAGGGCGTTTCTCTTTGTCCGTTGGGAAAACGTATTCCTAATTGGCAAGGCTGACAGACAATGGGACAAGAAGAATAGACAGTTAGAGTTAAGTGGTTGTTAAAGGTTAAAATGCAACACTAGCTTCTTTTAACAATGCATTGCAAAACTGGAATGGAATGCTTAATTACATCCATTTTAATTTCACATTCAGTACATAAATAATTTACAAAAGTTCACATACATTTATTTTAAAAAACAAAAATGAATGGCATTGCAAACATACCAGAGTTTGAAACAGCAAGAAATGGCTTTGGAGTGCCATTTCCTCTACTCCTGTTAAGCCTTAGATCGGTCTCTCTGAACTCATATTTCTGGCCTGAAGGATCCCCAGTGCAGGCAAAATCTGGGGACTGGTCTCTCTTCTTGAATGATCCCTCTCCCCTCCTGAAATAATTTAGCATCATTAGACTTGGAATAAAACCAGACGTATAAGAGCTTTGAAAATCTGTCATTCGAAACCAAACTGACATTAAAACCTAATACAGCTCAGACTAATCACAAGCATTCATTGAGATAATTACATGTTATCGATCCAACATCACTATGACATGCAAGGCAGATGGCCTTAAAGCACCATCTAATTTTTTCCCTCACCTCTCACATGTGCAACATTCACACATTTCATTCTTCTCCCCAAAAAAGCTGTCCCCATAGTAACATGTAATCTCTTCTCCCGGTGAGATGGGCCGCACCACTTTCACACAAGCTCCATTCTTATCTCCAGGAACAAACTAATAGCGGGAACAGAAACAAACAAGCAAATTACTTTTCAGTATAAACCGTTTGACTGTAATCCATTTAGTCATATGCCAGGAAACAAGTAAAACAAATTAAGGAAATGCAATTAAAAAAAGAGTGGGTGATGGTCAGTTAGGACTGATGTCAGATTTATAGATTCAACAAAGATGGAATCATTTTAAAATGGATAATATAAACAAAAAGAAAACCATTTGTACGTCAGAATAACGACATTCTCTTTATGATGTTCCATATTAACAAACGTTTGAGGTTTCTTTGTTTTTGAAAGAAGTCTGTTATACTCATATTTTGTATTTAATAATAAAACAATTGCAATGTTATGCCATTAGAGTCATTACCCCAGTGTTCAGTGGCACAAGATCTTTCAGAAAACATTGTAATACTGATTTGGGGCTCAAACATGCATATACATATACAAGTGGTGTAATGGATCACAAATCTCATGGTTCGGATAAAATAATGACTTTTGGTCACGGATCAAACCATTTTTTTGGATCAGCCAAAAAAAGAGAAGAGAAATGTCATTTGCTTTCCATTCATTACAAAAACAGCACTGCAAGAAACTTTTGGTTTTAACAAACAAAACTTAAAAACCTGTAATTTTATTCTAAATAAAATGAAGAAAAAAAATCAACTGAATTTAAATAAATTGTAAAATATTCAGTACTGTCAAAAATTCACTGTTACTACTGTTGCTGATAACACAATGTAGAAAACCAACATGGTTTGTACAACCCATATTTATTTTTGGTCTCATTTTCAATAAATGATTCAGTTATTCACTCATAAAACTTCATGTTTCATTGCTAGATGTGCCATTTTTGAAAAATTGTTCAGGGGCATATTTTTTTTAACAGCTGGTTGTCGCCACTTATTAGTTAAATAATGTAATTGCTAACTACAACTTTCATTTTTGAGTAGTTAAATGCATATGATGGTGGTTTTTCATCTTTACCATAAACATTAGTGGTTTTATATCTAAACTATAAACTTAAACCAGTACTTCTGTGTTATTTGACGGTTTGTAACTTCAAAACTAACTCAAAAGACTAAAGACTGAATCTCTTTCTTGATTTTTGCATTTTATAAACGCAGATTTGAATGCAGCGATTTTAAGGATTAATAAACATATGCAAATCACCATCATTTATAATTTATGTTGCGTGGGTGTTGAGATCCTGATCTTTTAATGATTAATCATGCAGCTTGCATGGAATGATTAATGCAGGCTAAACAAGTAGTGACAGAAAACACCTTTAATGAAACCCACCACATGCCGAATAACCAACCATAACTTCTTCCGTTATTATTGTTTTACAGGAAAGCCTAAATCCTTTTGTACATGTAATTTGAACAACGTGAGAGGCGATTTCTTTATGATCGTTACAAATTTAGGATTAATCTACCATTTTAAAAAAAGCATTAAACTGCAGGTCACGCGTGTTCCAAACCATGGGTTGAGATCCGTATGAATTACAGATCAAACGTGATTCATTACACCCCTAATATACATATTTTAAGGCATTTTTCATTAGGACTTTAAGAAATCTTTTCTAATATTATATAAATAAGGTTAATGTGCCTTGTTATTTTATGCATGATTGTTAAAAAACAACAACAATGACAAAAAACTGGTATTTTTCATTCATTTTACTAGTACGTTATTTTAAACAGTAGCATATCCTCATGTTTAAAAAGTGCCAATAACAATATCATAATTACTACAGGCATTATTATCATTGTTGGGGATTGTCATGACACCAGAATTCATGCAATCCATCATCAGTGAAATGGCATAAAAATTTCAGAGCCATAGCAAGCCCACAGTGTTCAGCCCACAGTGCTTAATATCAAAATAAACAATAATTTAAAACAGTGCCATGTAGCCTTCAAGTGTTTTTCAATTAGATAAACACTGCCTTCTTAACTAAAGACAAGCAATTAAATGAAAATCAAAAACAAATGATATGGAACAGAACAAAGTGTGCTTGACAGTGTTCGACATTAACTGCAGAGGGCTTATTAAAGCTACTAAAGTGATCCAGACAAGAGCAGTAAGTGGTTTTGTCTTTATCTTGTCTATACTGTGGTCTAATAATTATTAAAGACTTAAACCGTGACAGGTCTATTAAGCTGCATTCACACGGCAAGACTGCATTGTGACATTGCAGTTATTATTCTGTCTATTTACAGTAAAGATGCCAAGATGGGTGTTTGAACATGAAGTTTAGATACTACATACCCTAAAAACATCTCAATGCAGGCATCTCAAAGCAGGTATCAACTTATGTAAGCACTTTATCAGTCAATATATTGAAAAAAACTAATCAATTCAAAAGATTCCACACAATAGCTAAAGTAAGTAATAGTCTCTTACCTTACAGTTGGGTCTGCAGTCTGCACTCAAAAACAAAACAAGAAAAATGCATGATCAGACCCTATATCATACAAAAGAAAGCATTTCAAAACAAGAACTACCAATCTGCATTAGGTCTCTCTCACCGTGATTGATAAAGGCAGCAGGCCCCAACCAAAGCTGAGCACATCTCTTGCGTGTGGAGTACATGACACTGAAGTCGTTCACTCCTGCTCTGAGAACAGCGCTATCCTCAGGGCTTAGCTCTGCTATGCAGCCCTGCAGTACCTCCACCCGCTCTCCCACTAACCTGAGGAAATTAACATATCATCAGCTACTGTGATCAACATGACTGAACCAAGTGGTTTATAACACTTCATGAATAAACTATAAGTGAATGACAATTCTATTTAAATAATTTGCATTATAGTTTACGAGTTTAAAAACATGAGTAAATGAAAAAGGGAGTGATCCTAACCAGTGTCGGGTGGATGTGATTTTGGCTCCATTGGTCTCAGAGGAATAGCGGTTACAAGGCTCAATGTTCACTCCACTTTCCAACAGAAATGCAGTCATGTAGCGATACATCTAAAGAAAAGAGATGATCAAGTTAAATAGTTTTTAGGACAGGATTCATTTAACCACATTAAAGCCCTAAAACCTCAAGCTTAGGCATTTCTCATTTTTTATACATACATGCACATACATATCTGTGTTTTTTCCTAAAGGCAGTGTATTGTTGCAGATTTCTTAAGTTAGTTCAATTGTGATTCACAAGCTCTTAGTTTGACAGTTACAGATTCTTTTGGGATTTTGCCATCTGTTACTAGCACTAGCAAAAGCCTGAAATAAGTGATAACAATTGCAAGAGAGCATATCATTTGTTCATTTTGCTCATTTATGAAAGGCACTCTCCCTCATACACACTCTAAAAGGGATAGTTCACCCAAAGTGAAAAAACTGCCATCATTTACTAAGCCTTCACAATGTCCGATTATATTCAAGTTTCTTTAATTTATTGAAGACAAAAGATTATCATTTTGAGAGATGCTGTAGCTGGTGTTAACCATTGACTACCATAGTAGTCAATTTGTATTTTGACTACTACTATGGAAGTCGATGGGTGCCAGCAACCTGCATTTTTCTAAATATCTTCTTTTGTGTTCAACAGAAGAAAAACAAAATGGCATAAAACCACAAGGAAGAAAAAAAAATCATTTTGATTTTGGGGTAAACTAATCTCTTTAATGTTGGGACTCAGCAGTCATCAAACTTACTGATTCTAAGGCTCACAATAAAGACACTAAAACTTTTAAAGTTGGTGATATCAGTGCTTCCCACACATAGACTTTACTTGGGCAGGCCGCCCAGGTCTATTAACGGTCCCCCAAGTATATTTAGTGATACCATTTTTTTAACCATTATTAACATCCTTTTACACTTTTTGTATCCGCCCAAGATAACCAAACATCCGTGATCGAGTAGCACCTTTTTGGGACTTAAAATGTCCGGTCCAGGTTTCTAAATATCCAAAAATGTCAAAGATTCCCTTTCTAAAGCCCTGATGCGTTTTTGCATTACTCTTTTATTAAAAACTACTCTCCGCCTGCTTCACAGCTGACAGCGCGCACAGACTGAAAGAAAGTAAATAATAAAATTTTTAATCCAAATGGCTCAGAAAAACTTTATTATAAACGTGGAGAGGATGAAAAGACTGGTCTAAACTGACTGCAGAATATATGTACACCATTGATAATGTTTAATCAACGTATTTGCCTTATTTAAATAATCTACACATTTTAATCTTGTAACTATTATCTTTTTTTAGAGGTTTTGTCTGTTTATTCCTTTTTTCTGACATTTATTTCTTATTTGCTGATAATTTTATAAATTTGATGATGTCAATACAGTATGGGCTATTGTATATACACACATCTAAAATGCTTTGGCATTCAAGTCTGCTTTATATTTTTAAAGAGAGGCAGATTTGACCTATCAGTGTGTGCACATGGCTCCTGAATAGCATAAAAGTGACAGAAATAGTAGATTTCTTTTACTTTAATCCATTGAAAAGAAAGTGTATAATAGTGTCAAAATAAATAAAATTATTGTTAAACATTAAATGATGTTTTGTTTCTTGCATATAGTTAACTATTTATGTGATGTGGGAAAATGATGTTTTTTCAATCTGGCTACCACCGCAAGTAAATTTTAAACCTGTGGGAAGCACTGGAAAGAGACAGAAACATACAAAACACACACACACACACAACACACACTACACACACATATTTTATTTTTTGTATTCATTATTTCTAAAACCTTTTAGATGCTCTTAACTAGACATGTATTCATCTAATACTTTAAATGCACATGAAAATGAAGACTATTTGCTTTGTATTTAGTTTCCAGCTCTAGAGAGAGGGAAAAAAAACACTTTAACGCTTCCTCATATACTCAAGTTTTTCAAAGAAAAAAACTTTGCCTTTCAAGTCATCTAAAGGCCTCCTAGGAAGTCTGCTGATGCCCCCTGGTTGACAACCACTGCAGTAATTATACAAGGAACCCACACCGCTTATGGAGTGAGCACAAAACAAACAGACTAGCAGAAGAATAAATGAAAAAACAAATAAAGAAAGGATTCGCTTCTGCTCTGTGGTATCATAGGTGCTCAGCAAAGAAAATTTAATAGCAAAAGTCTAATCCTGTCCCTTAAAATGTTCTGTTCTTGGAAAATTGTGTGATTATTAATCAAAGACTGCAATTAAATTCAGCCCATTTAAATAAGTGAAGAGACTGTATTCATCAAGACAGCAAACACCTAATCCACCAAACACTATCATGTTTTAAGTGAAGCCAAACCATCATTTACAACACTAGACTTGAACAGCCACATAGACAAAACTCTCTGTGTAGAAACAGGAAAGGATGATTGTTACGCTATTCTAGATTAAACATGATACTCACGTGCTGCTTCAACAGCTCCTGTCGGTGTGAACCCAGCCCAGCGAAATAGTCGCTGACCCACTCTCCATCCAACAGAGCATCAAAGGTGGCTTGGAAGTCATGCGTGCGCTTGAACCGCAGGAGTGTCTCTCTGAGGTACCCCCATCGCCGGATCTCAGGGGGAGTACTTGCATCAAAGAAAGAATTTTAAAGTAGAGATAACATTTATTATGCAATACATTTTTAACAGCCTTATGATAATAATACATTTTGGGAAATAGATTTTTTTTATTTAAATAATTGTTCCCCAAAATGTACTCTGTTTGTATGTATTCATGTTGTATTTATGTTTCTCACAAATAGATTAATAAATAAATAACTGCCAGTGAGTTTAGAAAAATCCATTCACACTTTTGCTCTTGCATAAAGCTTTAAATCTATTTATTTCCTTTAAAAAAAAAAATCTTTTAATCTCCAGTAAATTCATCTTGATTTAATGTTTAAATATTTGCATTGAAAAACAAAACAGAGAGGAGACTTTCATTCTTTTTGTGTTGTGCATTGTATATGCCCTGATTGAAGACATTTTAAAGGGATAGTTCATCTAAAAATTTACATTTCCTCATCATTTATTCACATTCCATTGGTTCTTAACTTTTTTGTATTCCTTTCTTCTGTTGAACACAAAGCAAGATATTCTCAAGAATGTAGGAAAAAAGCACCCATTTACATAAATTGTAAGATCAAAACAAATCCTATTGATGGCAATGGTTGCTTTTTTTCCACAACATTCTTCAGAATATCTTCCTTTGTGTTTAACAGAAGGAAACACAAACAGGTTTGCAACAAGTGGTGAATGAATAAATGACAGAATGTTCATTTTTATCAAACTATCCATTTAATTACACACACAAATCCTGTGGTTGCTGAAAATTCAGTTACCACCACAGGAATAAATCAAATTTTTACATTTATTTAAAAAGAAAATAGTCATTTTAAATAGGAATAATATTTTAAATGTTACTATATTGTGGTAAAAGCTTTTGAACAGTGGCCTCTTTCACATGACTTTAGTTTAGGTTGTTCATTTTTTGTATGAATCATAATAACTAAATAATTTCTGTTGTAAATCAGAATAATTACCTGATATTCATCTTATGGGTGCTGAACCCCAGTAAGGGATCCAGCACCAGACTTGTGGCCAGATCATCTGTCTCACAAAGCTCTCTCACACTCATTCTATAAGATCCCTCCATGGTCGCCCACCATCAACATGCTGGAACAAAAAAAAAAAAAAAAAAAAATGAAGCTATTGAGTTACATATTAAAACAGCTGCAAAACATTCTACAAGTCCAGAATCAAATTCTATCTTCCTTTCACAGAAGAAAAATAACCAAGAGTGATGTCCAAAAGTCAGACGAAAGCTCTTACAAATTATACAAGCAAACTAAGCAACCGAAACAAGCTTTGACAATAAGATAAATATGTTTCTAGCAGGTTATGAGCCTAACTTATGAGGAGTATAAACTTTAGTTTGGGAAGACACATCTCATGGCAAGAAATATTTAGAGGGATAATTCAACCCAATAAAATGAGAATTAGGCTATCATGTTTTCAACCTTTGCTTCTGTCTTTTTTTTCTCCGTTGAACACAAAGGGTATTTAGAAAAATGCTGGTAGCTGCCATCCATTGGCTTTCAATGTAAAAAATGATAGGTGACAGCACTGAGCATTCTTCAAAAAGTTTTTTACTCAGCAGAAGGAAACTCATAAAGGTTGAAAACTACATGAGAGAGAGTAAAAGAGGCACAACATTTAGAGGTGAACCATCAGTTTAAAAACAAACAGGCTAAGAATCACTAGAATTAAATGGTTTAATCCAATTTCTAAACATAAGACAACCAGCAGTTCTCGGGCAAAAAAAATGAAAAAGGAATGATAAGGTTACATAAGGTTACTGAACTTTCCAATACACACAGCAATCAAAGCTAAAGATCCAAGAGGTCACAGCCTAACTCCGGGTAACTGGTTATACTGTAATATGAACACTGAAAAAATTATTCAAAGATGATTCTTTGGATTTACGATTTTTTTTTAAGTTAAGTTAAGTGATTGTAAACAATTTATTTAGGCTGAAATAAAACAAACAAATTCGGTTGAACATTTCAAAAAATAATTTGTTTGTTTAAATTTAACATGTATACATTTTTTGCAACAATTTTTCTGACATCTTTTTTTTCCAGTGTTGCACTGTAAAACTGATGGAAGTATTGTTTGGCAACAATAATTATATATTTATAGTACTAACCTACCTGCCAGAATAATAAAAACTACTGAATAGTTTTTACATCTCTATGCACTATAAAAATAGAATAAAAAAAAAAAACACAAAATAGTGCATGGCATACCAGTATGTAAACTGGGACCCACCGAACAACATAGTTAATGATTTTTTTCTTATCTATACATTTACACATCAAGCTGCTTAAGCAGAATGACAAAACATACTGTATAGCCCTTCTTAAAATAAAGGGTAGTAGGATATTTCAAAATTTAAATTACAAATTTGCATTAAAACAATTACTGTGGACTGCAGCGCCTCTTCATTTACATTTAAATCTGTATTACAAGAAACCCTGTAGTCATAAAAAAAAAACATCCATCATGTCACTTTGTTTAGCTGAGTGTACTTATCCTCTTATTGTGTAAACTGCAGAACATGCAACACTTTCACCATGTACATTTAGTGAAAATGATCTTTTTTTCCTAGACATCAGTGTTCATATCAAAAAGTCAATGTCATGCAGCACAGCAAACTTTATGGACTTAATTCCACAAGTGTTGGAAAGCATTTCCATTACAGAAAACATCCACGTGAAGTATATATGCTTCAAACTGCAAAATCATCCCAATTGATCAAACCGTTTAAATTATTTTAATAATTAATTATTTTATTAATTGAAATATAAAAAAAAAATATTGCAATGTTAGGTCTTTTAATATTGTGCAGCCCTAACAACTACCATAAAAATTACCCACAAGGCAAACTACTCAACATATTCATTTATATCAAGCACAGCTGTCTGAGCAGAGAATTTTAGAATGAAGAAAAAAAGAGAAAAAAAAAACATGCTGAAATACTAGTTAATGTGTTTCCAACTCCAACAAGAATGAATAATGTGGTTCCTGCTAAAAGTCTGTTTGGCTGTTTTCATAGTGCAGTTGTTATATCATTGTTAAGTATTTGTTTCATTGTAATGTAAAGTAACTAATGCCACACCATCCTTATCCCCGATGTCTTTGTTTCTTAAGGTGCACTCATCTTAAAAAGCAATAGCACTAACTGTAGAGTTCAGAGCTATAAACTGGTTCACAGCTGGAGGTGCAGCCTTAAGAGGGGCCTTAACATTCAAGGAGACCTTTAAAAGTGTAAGACTTCAAATCCTTTTATGACAAAGTAACATTTTAAACATAGACATTCTTAGTTTTGTTCATTTTATTTAGAAAACAAGATGCATTGTTTTATTACTTCTGTTCCCAAGAAAACGTTTATATAGAAACAAAAATAGAGGCATTGTAAACTGAATAACTGATAAACGGTTTCAAGGTTTACCACGCTTGGGAAAAGTCAAGGTTTGAAAAACGCGAAAATTTTGTTATAGTGTCTCTAAGGTATATGTAAGGGTTTTAATGTATTTTTTGTGTCATAAAGAAAACTGTGATACTAAAACTAATGATGTCAGAAGTCAATTATTTATTTTAACTACTTAACCTATTTATGTTTACTGTTCCAAAATATTATAATTGTCTTAAAATGAAATATACTGTTCAATAGGGAAAAACTTTTTTTTGTTTGTTCTTTTTTTCCAGAGTTTTAAAATTAACTTATTTTAGACCAATCACAATATCACAATTTCACATAAAAATACCATGGTATTATCATACAGTCAGAAACATATACCAGCTCATGCCCAAGACTAAACGACATTTCTGAGATTGAAACCAGCATAAGATGTAAATATCTGTAATTTAATGTAAATAATATTAAATGTCTAATATAAATGACTTTTTTTTTTTACTTTAATGTAGATTTAATGTTTATGTCAGAAAATGAAGAAAAAAAAAGTTTAAAACTAGCATAAAGTCTGCCTGTAGAGCAGAAGTTCTAGAAATTTCTTGGTGGGCCTAAACGTTTTTGGCTACTAATTCTCACTAAAATGTAACGTTATTTTTGTTTTACCTTTTTTACTTCTACGTAGTCTACTTGAGACAAGCTAATGTCTCTCTCAAAAAAATCCTTTTATGAAGAATCAAATTCTAGACAAACCAACAAACACCGTGATCATAATAAAAAAAGCTTCCGTGCTAATGCTAGGTGGCAACAGCTTGGCTTGTTTGTGACAAGAAATTTACTGTTCAATGCAGCTGCTTTACCCAATTTAGTAACACTACTGTATATTGGATTACATAATGTCTGTTGGGTAACGTTAGTAGTGTGCATTGTAACCATGCTGCTGCTGTCTTGCCAGCAAATATCCTCCTCTCGAGATTAATATACGTATAATCCTTCTGTCCACTGACAGGTCAGGAGTCAGGCTACAACGAGCTATTCAGCCGGAAAACACTTGAGCATTGGAGTTGTAATCGAGTTCGAGCAGTAACTTGAGCAAACGTAAAAAATAAGAGCCCCGGGAACGCCTGCCAACACGAGTCGACACCCCAGAGATTACAGCGACGAGAAAAATAAAATGCATATAAAAATGACACTCGAACGTTTCGTAAAATGTTCTTACAGTAAATTAAAACATTCCGCGTGTTTTCACGCTGACATCCTGAATCCGATTTGATCGCGCCAATTATGTTAGCAGTTACTAAACAACAACACTAATGATTGCATGCAGGTCAGCTGATAATTGATTTTTCCCCATTCATAACTGTCGATTATTATTTGTCAGTCTTGGGGGACATGTGTCACTGTCAGGAAGTCGAGTTAACGGACTTCACCCAAACCTTTCGGGTCCAGTTAGCTCGCTGGACAACATAAGCAGATCCACTCGGTCAAAGTTAAAGCATTAAACGCGATATATGTTGATTACTTCGAATTTAAAAAAATATATATTATCAAAAGGGTGGGAGCATAAGCTAAAGATATTGTAAAATAAAGAGCAGAAAATATTTACCTGACGGGCTTTACTTGAAATTTCAGGTCGATTTGTCCGTAGTAAAATTCGTCTGAAAGCTAGCAGGCTAGCTTTTCCTGTTGGCTACGACCGTCGCTGCCATCTGCTCCAGCTTTTCCCATAATCCATGCTTTAACTGTCCTCCCGCGCTTTAATGACTACAACATTAATAAATGCACGGTCTGGATGAAATGATTTGCGTAAAATACGAACATTAATTTTTCGCTACTGCGTTTGTTTTCGAACCTAGAACTATCGTCCTGGAGGTGAATTCAACCAATCCTTTACATCCATAATCGCGCTCCTATTGGGTAATGTGAACTGTTGCAGGGATCTCGGCGTTATTCGCCGTATTCGATTGGCTAGCCAAGTTATACGGCGTAGAGATTGACCTATGAGCGTGCAGATGTAGAAAATTCCACGCATTTAAACCAATCAGCGGCCGAGTAAATGCCATACTTCCCGCCTCATCTCTCTAACCGTGTCCTGTTGACCTCCTAAAATTAAGCAATCCAATATCATGTTGTATGTTAGATAAAAATGCATTCTTGATGAGATTAAGGTTTGCTTGTTCTTCTGCTCAGTTCGTATGATTAAATATTACCCTCAGTGTTGCTTTGTGCTGTTTAAATGTAATATTTAATGTAATGTTTCGGTGCTGCATGTTGCTTCGAATGTGTGGTTTTGCATTATGAATGTTCTTATACAACGCCAAACATGAAAAGGGGAAACAACGCGGAAAATGAAAAAGAAAGAAGTGATTTCCAAATTTCCTTTGACTTGTAATTCATTGCAGACAATATGAACACAAAATATTCCATGTTTTGTCTGGTCAACTTCAGTTGATTTGTACATGAAGAAAACGAAAAGGGAAAAAAGAAGAAAGGATCATCCAGACTGATACCAGCAACAAGTTCAAAAGCCAGGCTCTGTCATGGGACGGGGTTGTGTCAGTGCCATTGGCAAAGGTAACTTGCGCTTCTGTGAGGGCACCATTAATGCTAAAAAGTACATTATGCTGCCTCCTTTTTAGGAAAATGCAAAACCACATTCTGCACTCATTACAAAGTCCTGGCTGTGGAGGAGGAGGACAAAGACCCTGTACTTTTTGTACTTTGTTTGCAGGAAGAATGGGACAAATTTACACCTGAAACACTTTATCACTTTTGTTGTCTTCAGTCCCTAGACATCTTTTAAATGTTGTGAAAAGGAATGGCAACATTACAAAGAGCTAAATGCATTTCTGTTCCAACTTTTTTGAAATGTGTTGCAAAAACCAAAACTGGAAGAATTATTTAAAAAAATAAATAAATAAATCATGAGGAACACCTTAAATAATGTGCTTCTGTGTTGTCTGCAATGAAATACAAGTCAAAGTAAATTTAAAAATCACATATCTTTTAAAAATTGAAACTTCTTAAATATTGGTATGCCTGGATGGTTTAATGAAATTAATTGTAAGACACACAAATTACATATTCAGATATTCCTATGCTTAAAAAACAGCTATTAGAAATTAGAAGAAAGAGACAGCAGAGTTTGAATGGGTCAAGGAAGGTGTACTCAAGTGGGTCAGTTTTCGGCTGGCAATAAAGGAGGAGCTGGTTCAGATGATACTTCTAACCAACTACTACAACTGAAAGTTTGGAAGAAGCTTAGGAGCTTCATCTTTCGAGGAAGATATTCTTCACCAGCTATAGGAGCTATGGCCTTGGAGGACAACCCTGGACAGACTGCCCATGATGCTGATGTAATAGAAGAAATTATTTGCCATGTCTTCTAAACAAATGTATCACCATAGAGGAGTAATTACTTTTATTCTAGAATGAAGGGAATTTTTTTTCTGTATTTACAATTTTGAGATATACTAAAAATGTTCTTTGCAAGTGTATACTCAAGTATATCGAAACAGCGATAAGGTATATCATTAAGGCCACACCTATAGTCAAGGGCTTGAATACTATAATAAAGGACGGAACATACAGACCAGCAGTGCGCTTAGACTGCTTTGCAAAACTGCAAGTCTTGCTTCAAGGCCATGTGTTGCTATATCTTATCATTTTTTTGACTGTAAACATTATTTCAAGATTATTTTTTTTTAAATAAATAGATAAATATATATGTGTGTGTGTATATATATATATATATATATATACATATATATGTGTGCGTGTTTGTGTGTTTATATGTATGTATATATATATATATATATGTGTGTGTGTGTGTGTGTGTGTATATATATATATATCTGTGTGTGTGTGCATGTGTTTGTGAATTAGAATTGTATTTCATTATTTAAAAACAGCTTGTATTAGTTTCATGAAACCTATTTACAAGTGGAATAGCTTTGAATTAACACATTGTATGTAAGGGATATCAAAAACAACCGGTACTAAGGCTTTTCATCAGCTTTGGACTCAAAAACTCATTCTTCAAGAGGTATTTTGAGTCATAGTATGTCATAACTGAATGTGTTTTTATTATTATTGTTCTTTGTATTTGTTTATTTTATTTACTTATTATAATTATGTTATTAATGAGGAAAGAAAATATCTATATAAATCTGTTTTGTTTTAGTGTGTTTTGCAATTAATAGTTGTACATAAAAAAAATAATAAAAACCCACCAGTACAAATACAGTTTTATTTTTTGTTTCCAGTAGCTGAGAAACAGGATTTGTGGTTTGAAATCAAATTTCATTGAAAAAAAAAAAAATCTTGTAATATTTTTTCTCCTGAAACCTCTAATTGGCTTATTTCTCACTATAGTACAGTTGAAATAATGTACTACAATACATAAGGAAAAACATCCCTGATTGCTTTATAGAAGAAAAAAGAAAGCACATCTAAATATCCTGCTCTCTGTCAAGTAAAACAAATAAAAGTACATTATGTATTGATAAACAACAACAACTCTACTACTAATAAAATCTTAATCTCAGTGCTGCTGTAAAGCAAATATGATGTGCACAAATCTACCAGCCTTGCTGAAGAGATCAGAGATAATCGAAAGGCCATCAACCAAAAGAAATACATCAACTTTTTTTTGGATTGCACACATACTCAAAATTCATTCAAAATCCTCCCTGCCCCATAAAACAAATACAAGATCTATCAGAAAACAGCAGTACTATGATTATATTGTTGTTTTTTTATATGATTAGTAAGAGTTTTAAAACTGACCATCAGATAGCAGATGATAAATGGCAACAATCGTTCATTTTTCGTCATCAACCTTATGTTCTGTATGAGACAAATAGTTCTGATATGCTAGTAAGCAATTCGTGTGAAGGTCTATGGCCACTATGCTTGTCATTATTTCCCTAATTCTTCAGTGCTAGTCACCAAGATTGACAAATGTTGAATCAACAATGAAACACCTTAAAATACAGACCTCAATTATGGGATGTCTTTCCAAGCAAGCATCTAAAGCATAGATCTCAAAGTCAATTTCTGGAGAGCCGCAGCTTTGCTCCAACCCTAATCAAACACAGCTGATCCAACTAATCAATGTGTTCAAGACTACTGGAGACTATTAAGCAGGTGTGAGTTGGAGTGGCTGGAGCTAAACTATGCAGAGCAGCGGCCCTCCAGGAATTCATTAGTTTGAGACCACTGAAAGCATATGCTGCGTCCCAATTCACATACTATCTGTCCTAAATAGTGCTTGTAATAGAATTAGTATGTCCCAAACCATAGTATGTTGAAGAGACTGTGCCAAAGATTAAAGGATGGTTTACTATTTCCGGTGAAAAGTTTTAAGTGTAAACCCATCAATACGCAAACCCAAGGGTGTCCAAACTCGGTTCTGGAGGGCAGGTGTCCAGGTGAGTTTAGCTCCAACCCCAATCAGATACAGCTGGGCTGGCTAATCAATCTCTAACTAGACTTTTTAGAACTATCACTGCAGGTGTTAAGGCAAGTTGGAGCTAAAATCTGCAGGACACCGGCCCTCCAAGACCGAGTTCGCGCACCCCTGCTCTAACCACAAATATTGCCCACAATACATTACGAGTTGGACGTGAATTTGATTAGAACTACAAGCGCAAGTGCCTATAAACTACAAACATGGCAGACGCGCGAAACACAACCGTCAGGTAGTCTTTGGTAAAGATGTTTGTGTGACTTAATATCTTGCCAACTGGTCAATATTTAAATCGCGTTTTCTGTGTTATATTTCATCTGCAACAACAACACTGAACTTATATAAAGTGTTTGGACACTAAGGTCTGAATGCATAATTAACCAAAGAGCTGAGGAGATTTCTCT